>NC_065445.1:270114084-270419602 GCF_917563875.1 Diabrotica virgifera virgifera | reverse complement strand
TTTGCGTCGACCACAGTTTTTGCCACCCCCGCAGCACCTCCTGCTAAAGCCCCCAGTGCCGAAAGACCAGCAAAGAGAGGTATGAGGGGTAGGAAACCTCCAGATTTTAGTGGTAGTACGCGAGGAACATCAATTTCTTTTCGGCCGCCAAGTCTTTTGATTATGGATTTTGCAATTCGTACAGCAGTCAAAGCAGTATCGTGTAACGATGCTCCTCTCTTCATGGACTTTGCAATTTTTGAGACAACATCGCGATTGAAAGAGTAACGCCCCTTTCTTCCACGACGTAACTGACATCCCATTCCCAATTTTCTTTTCGTCTTCATTCCACCGGTTACAAGTAAGGCAGCAGTTTTTTCACCAAAGCTAGCGTCTTTCGACTTGAATCGCTCCCAGGCTCTATTTTCCAATTCTTTATCGGCCTTGTGACGTTCTTCGAGAGATGAATGCTGCGAGTAAGCGATATCGTGTTGTTTACAAGCTGCGTCTAATGGATTAATACCTGGATCTCCACGTGCAAGACGTTTTTGTAGTTTTGTTCCAGCTATAAAGAACGTATTTTTTTTTTACTTATAAAACACAACAAAATTGTCGCAAAGTTACTTACGTCCACAGTACTGATAACCGCCAGGAATATGTAGCTCAAATGGCAGTTTATTAATTAAAGAGTTCACGAGACCTCCTCCTTCGACGACCAACATTGGACTGATGCCATGCAAGTGATGACATCTATAATATATTGCCGTACTTATGTACTACACTTGCCACACGATGAAGATCGTTCAACAAGAGCAGACGTTGCCAATTGATAATCTGGACATTGTCCAGAAAGTGACAGTCAGTAAACATGGTAAATTGCTACCAAACTCATTTAGAGCCATTATTTGCGGTCCAAGTGGGTGCGGAAAAACGAATGTCATGCTATCACTATTATTTAATCCGAATGGCGCCAAATTCAAAAATGTCTATGTTTATTCGAAATCCCTTTTTCAACCGAAATACCAACTACTGCAAGATGTAATAGCCCAAGTCAAAGGTGTTGGGTACTTTCCATTCAAAGACAATGAAGAAATTATCAGTCCAGATGAAGCACAACCAAACTCAATTTTTTTATTTGACGATGTTGCATGTGATGGTCAACAGAAGATTCGCGAGTATTATTCCATGTGCAGACATAAAAATATCGATGCCGCTTATTTATGTCAAACATATTCAAAAATACCGAAGCAGCTAATAAGAGACAATTGTAACATGATTGTATTATTCAAGCAGGACGAGATAAATTTGAAGCATATATTTGATGAACACGTATCGCCAGACATGTCGTTTGATGAATTTAAAAAAATGTGTTCAGAATGTTGGACGACAGACCGCTATGGTACTTTGGTCATTATGAAAGATTTTCCCCTTAACAATGGCCGATACCGCAAAGGATTTGATAAATATATAAAATTGTAAGTTGATGTATTGTTTAGTTGTCAACAAAATGTCTTATGATGCGGTCGCCATTGCCATGCGCAAGAAGAAAGTTGCCGAATTGGCTAGATCAATTCGCAAAAAATATTTGGCATTGAAATTAGGCAAGACAGAACAAGATGAGTCACTAAATAAACTTTTTAAACCAATCTCGAAACCACTCAAGAATATTGCGCAATCATCAAAAACGTTGCATCATGCTATCGATAACAAGTTTAGACAAGTTAAAAAAGAAGAAGAAGAGGTGAAAAAGGAACAAGTAGGACTAAAAAAAGAGCCAGATAGAGAGGAAAATCCTACACCACCATTATCATTTATAAGTGATGGAGATGTGTTTGAAAACAACGATAAAGAAGATGAAGAATACGAAGATAACATAGAAACAAACCAATCGCAAGATGAAGTATCCGAACAAGTATTTCAAGATTACCTAGACCAATATCATTCTCTAATTCAACCTTACGTGATAAATCACGGGATATCTTCAGATCAAATAGATAAGGTATACGGTCCAACCTATGATAGCAAAACGGCAAAATGGGCACTTGGTTCCACTGATATTAATTTCACTCGGGATGGTAGGATTGTAACGAAAGGAAAATATGTTAAAGGGACACGTGGACTATATGAGTTAATATTTTACAAAGACCCTGATCATTTTAAAGAAGAAGACGTTAAAGACTATATTTCATTGTTGGATATAACCGGCGCTCATAAAAGACGGGATGGTACACTAAAGGGAACCCACGGCTACAAGTGGAAGGAAATTATTAAACCTAATCTTCCATCATTAATACCTCAACGTCGTCATACAGAAACTAGTAGAGGAGATGTCGGTTCTGGATTACCTACGCATTTGACATACAATGATTTGCCTAGGGAATATATTTACTGGGACGACCCAAATGAATTGGTGGATCGTCTTCAACTCTTGGTGGCTTCGAAAGACGCCGGCAACACATCTCTCGACAACGAAATTGTAGCCATCATCAATGAACTAAAAGAAGCTAATATAATAGAGTAACTGGGAATGACAATATCATTTCCATTATGAGTGTCGACAAATTCGGTCATCATTCTCGTGGTGGTGGTGGTAGCGCTCAAAAGGTGACGCGAGTTACATTTCCACATACTTCTGACGGAAATATTAATGCCGAAAATGTGAAAATTTGCAATGTCAAGGATCCATCAGAAAATGGTGATGCTGCAACGAAAAAATACGTCGATGCACAAATAAATGAGTTGCGTAACATACAGTCACCATTAATTCAAACACATGGTGAGTTGTTGCAGCAAAAAACTGGGGAGATAGAAGGTTTAGCCATCGGACTAAATGAAGTAAGAGAAGAGCTTCATAAAACTACAGTTCCACTTCTCGAGCAGAAGTTGCAGAAAATAATGAAAAAATGATTTGAATACACTAAAAAAGGACACGGAGAATAATGTAAATAAGTTGTTGCAGCAAAAAACTAATGATATAAAGAATTTAACCATGGAACTAAACGAAGTAAGAAAAGAGCTTCATAAAACCACAGTTCCACTTCTCGAGCAAAAGTTGCAAAAAATATTCAAAGATGATTTGAATACACTAAAAAAGGATACGGATAAGAATATAAAATCGGCTGCAGAAACCATTGCACATCATGCGATATACGATATGAAGATGGAAAAGAAGATAAAAGAAATGAACGCGGCATTACAGGATGTAGTAGACAACCTTCATTCGATGAATATAGATACCCGCCTAACAGCAATTGAAAGTCGTTTATAAAAATGTCTAAAGAAAAGGAACAGGTGGTGTATGAGTTGCATAAACCATCACGAAAAAACTATCCTCGTCGACGAACAATAATCAAAGGAATCGATGACTTGTGGCAGATGGATTTGGCTGAAATGCGTCCTTATGCGCACCAAAATAAAAATTACAAACTAATACTAGTTGTAATTGATTGTTTTTCAAAATTTGTTTGGACACGTCCTCTAAAGAACAAAACAGGTGAGGAAATTACTCGCGCATTTTCGGATATTCTCGCCCGTACTCAAAGAGTTCCGAAAAACCTACAATCTGATCAGGGAACCGAATTTTACAACAGAAAATTTCAAAATTTAATGAAAAAACACGAAATTAATCATTACAGCACATACACGGTTAAGAAGGCTGCCATTTGTGAAAGAGTTATTAGAACGTTGAAAGCAAAGTTGTACAAGTATTTTAGTTTACATGGATCATACAAATGGCTAGATGCACTACCTACAGTCACTGAGGAATACAACAATACAAAGCACAGTAAAACAGGATACAAGCCATCTCATGTCAACAAATCCAATGAAAAAGCCATTTTAAACAAAAATTATAGTCATTTAAAGATTGCCGGTCCACGGAGATTTAAAGTTGGCGACATTGTACGTATATCAAAGGCAAAACATTTCTTTGAAAAGGCCTACACGCCCAATTGGACTACAGAATTATTTAGAATTGTACAAGTTAAGATAACGAATCCTATAACGTATTTGCTCGAAGACATGCAAGGTACACCGATTAGCGGCGGGTTTTACGAAGAAGAATTACAGAAAACAAAAAATCCCGACATTTACTTGGTTGAAAAAGTACTTAGACGAAAAGGCAATAAAATGTATGTTAAATGGTTAGGATTGGATAGCAAACACAACAGCTGGATTACTAGTTCAGATGTAGTTTAAGGATCTATATTTCGATACGCCGCGTAGACATACATTTTTTAGAAAATGCTGACAATTACACGCAAAGAGTGGGGGATTGAAAAAGTATAAATTCTCTCAGCAACCATCCGTCACATTCAGTTTGAGTTTCTCCAACCGACTTGTGTATTCAGTTGCAACAGCAGTACTATGACTTCTCAAGATAGCGGATACGAAAGTGAAGAGACAATTATCTACGACGCTGAATTAGATCGAGTACTGGAAAAATATGAAGAAGCTGCCAAAGATGAACCATATTATTTATTGGAAACTACCTATCCAATAGGATGTTTTCACATAAAAATTGGCCTATCTCCAGCTCGACAGTTTTCTCCATCCATTATTCTGTACCAACATGGTAAATTTACAAGAATCAGTTTAAACACATTCGAGTGGACTACCCTAATTGAGATGTTTATACAAATTATGGAAGAATTTTTCATACCACCTTTGCCGACCTATGCCGATGAGTATGATCCAATCGAATTTGAGTGTGGTGATTTCTGCAAACTAAGACAATTGGTAATGGAAAATGTAAAGTTCCTGACTATCGAGAAACACGGAATCGAATATTATTTATGTGAAGATGATGTAAGCCAGATCCTGAGAGCAAACATTGATTTAGTGTCTCAACGAGTGTCGTTATTGGACAATTTACAGTTTTTTTCGTATTATAGAAATGTTGTATACTTTATTCAGCAAAATTGTCATAAGAGTAACAGTTTATATAGTCGACTTCACGCTTTAACTGCGTTTTGTGAAATTTCTCCAGATACTTTGTTAAGTCAAGCTTTGAATGAATATGTATGGTATTATAGCAATAAAGTTGTAAATGATTTGGATAGTTGTGAATAAATAATATTAATAAATATGTTGTCTTTTATTTTTACCTAATATAAATAAAACAAACAAAAATTAAGATTAAACAATTTTATTAATAAAAATTACATTATACAATGGATAATATTTTTTATATACAATTTACAAAAACTTTGCGATAAGTGATCTTTTCTTTTTTTTTAAGTAACCATATACTGCGCAAAAAGAAGAAAATTATTTATGCATTGAGCATCTACATTGAAAGGACCAAGTTGTATCAAACAAGACGTGATCAAACGAATTTTGACACCAATTATCTGTTAAATCATACAAATATTTTATTTCATATTCATGATATTCATTCCAATTAAGAACCTGTTCATAACCATAACATTTATTTTTTGATTTAAGTACGTTTCGGAAAAGTTTGAAACAGCTAAAACAAAAGTTTAAAGCAATAGCATCTGCTACAAATGCAGAAAAACAAACACAATACATATTAAGTTCTTTCTCTTTATAATAATTTGACTCACAAAGATGATTTCTTTCTGCTTCGTTTTCACGTTTTGTTTGTTCAAAATCTATTTGATCACATATTTGTATTTTATGCAAATAATCAGTTTCATATAATTTTCGAAAGCGATAAATACTATAATTATTACAAATTTCTACAGTAAGGCTCCACGGCAGTGGTGACATCTCAACAAATTCAGTTATGTTCAAGATATTTTCACAAATAGTTTTTATAGATTGTGTGCGTAATGTTGTTACCATCTTTTCTTTTGCTGTATTTCTGCAACAACAACAACAAATAAATGTTTAGTGATGACACTGCCGTTTTATGTATTATAATGCCCCCACGGAAGCGTATTAAATGATTTTGGTATTAAGTACCGCTTGTCGTCATAAGGACTTAGAGCCGTTTTGGATTGTTCGATGCTAAATACTGAATGTTGATATGACCGAATACATCTTTGGCTTGCGTTTTGAATTTTGAATTCTTTAAGACATTTTTCATAGTCTTCGTACGTAATTTTATTTCGAACGACATTATATTTCACTCCTTTTGCCTTTTTGGTTATTCCCAAATTGCTTACGTCGCTTTCAATTCTCTCTTTGTTTAGTTGTTTTCGTTCCAGGCGTTGTCTTTCTTTTTCCCTCTCCACGTCTGTTATTTGCATTTTAAATGTGTACATTTTTGATCTTAGCCCAATAAAATGTGTAATTATTTTCCCATTTGCCTCATCCTTCATTAATCCAGGGATTTTTTTATTTAATCGTTCTATGTCATATGGGTTATTTTCGGCGTAGTCGGAGGTATCGAATTTGCTTGGATATGCTTTTAAAACCTCTCTATATGCATCTGAACATTGCAGTTCATAAATAAAGCTGTCTGTGTCCATGTACAGCAATGAACAGTTTTCTTCTCCCATCGTTGGAAGCATAAAGTTATAATGAAAATCGTACATACATAATTTGGATATATCAAGGATTGCTGCGCCTATATACAGGGGTTTATTAAAGCATACTTCTGATTTTTTCAGTTCGATAGCCACCAAATTCTCATGAAAGATCGTTCGACTATGAAATCGACTACTTGCAATCAAATTTTTAGCTCCGTACCTTCCATGCCATTTTTTACATAATTTTACGATACGATGACGTCTTATGTTCTCCATTGTCTTACCGAACACAGCATTATTCATTAATTTAAAGAGATTTTTTTCGAAGCTACTTGTGGCTGCTGTTCGTAAGTTGGTATTTAACTCAATATATGGTCGCAGCCACGCAGATTGTTTAAATTTCAACACTCTGTGTATCTTTGTTAAAATTAAACCGTTCTCTAATGCCTGTTTAAGATTTCTATAATGAATAATATATTTTGTTTTGTGATATAAGGTTGGTATTAACTTTGGCAATTTTGAACCGGGCGGAATGCGGTGTTCGGCAGCAAATGGAAAATCTTTGTGTTTATCATGCAATTCGCGTGGATACTCCAAGTCAACTTGGAAAAAATAGCCCTCTTTCGCATCATTTGGTATTGACATAATATCAATATGACCTTCGGGAAGATTAGTGGATTTTGATGCAACACCAAATTTGGTACCATCTTCAATCCATTTGAATCCTCCTATTGGTAAAGCCTCACTCATGGCCCAGCCATACAGATTATTCACGTCTAAATACATGATGTATTTAGAGGGTTGTGTGGGGTCATACGTCGACATGTATTTGTTGTTGGCCTCCGAATACCTGTTGCTGCAAACAGATATTCCGCCTCTTATGGCTTTTTCCATGAACAAAATCATATCCACATCTTTTAGCAATTCTAATTTACATTTTGTGTATCTCAGCATACAATCCCACGTGTATCCTGGCATGGTATAATACCAAGCAGGATCTAGTTTATACGTGTCTCGACATTTTTGTCGAAACTGCTCAAACACATCAGCCAGCAGCAGAATATCTGTTTTCAAATACAAATCGCTGTATTCACCCAAATTTTTACAATTAAATTTATTCCAAACATTCTGCGCATGAGCATACTTCTCTTCACTAATATATTCATTATTTAGCTTATTATAAAAATGCCTAATGTTGGGTAAAGAAGTTTCATCTAATTTTTCCACGCTATCGATATAATCGTAACAAAATACTCCTTTACAAGTTAACAAATTGAATGTATCATCATCTAAATTACTAAATTCTCGTTTTAAAATCTTCTTTTCCGATGTGTCTAAAATTGATGCTAATTCGTCGAGTGAAGCTCCCATAAATCTTAGTGAATCAATAAATCGTAATTTAATTTGATGTTCGTCAGAGTGTAATGTAAATGAAATATATTTTTCTTTATTAATTGGAAGTAGACTCAAGTGCCCATGTTTGCATAAATCAATAATCATAAAATGCGAATCGTAACCACTAAAATTGTGAAAAACCACGGGAACAACAAATAATTTTTTAAAGTTCAAATTACATGCTTGGTGTGCAAATCCACGTACCTCTCCGGTAAAATGGTTGTGATCTACTACAATTGTATCTGTAGCCAAAAAGCGTTTCTCACAAATATGACAAACAGTCGCTCCATTTGTATTAGTCTTTTCGGCTATAGGTATAATTGTTTTCAACTTGGAATTTACAAATTTGGAAATTTCAGCCATTTCTTTTGCAAACCACTCCATGCAATTTTCACCTCTATAGCTCTTAAAATAAGATAAACTGTCATCGTAAGCACATTTAAAATAATAACCTGCACTAAAAGGTACATGTTTCTGATATTTTGCTGTTTTACTCAATTTGACATTGGAATCCGTAAAATTATGTAATTGGCATTCAAAATCGGCATAAACTATAAACGGAGTTGTTTGTTTGTACGTAAAATTGCGAAAACCCACATGATCATATTTAGGAACAGTCATTTTGCATTTATTCATATCCGAACACATTTCTTCATGCTCTGCTAGTTTGATTTCACTGCTAAAGTGGTTTAAACAACGATCGCAAATATATTTTTTACTTTTGCTCTTATTCACTTGTGACTGTACTAATTTTCCCAAATCTTTAATCCAACAATAATGAAAACGTATTTCCGTCTGATCGTCATCTTCTGGAGGAGCATCGTAATCATTTAATTTTGGAAAATATTTATCTTGCACAAGAAGCAAATTAACATGCTTTTCCAACTTTGTTGGTGTCAGTCTGGCAGGTACTACTTCGTAAAATTGTTTGTCCTTAACTATATTTAATTCTAATACGAAAACATTGACTGATATGGCGTTTAGTTTTTCGAATTTTGAAATTTGATTTAATGGCATTGGGCTTTCTAATTTGTCCGTTTGAAAAATAGTAGAATAATGTGGATATTTGGATACTCTTTGAGCATCTTTGTTAGCAGGATACAAAGCACTAACTATTGACCAATAAAAGCATGCTTGATCAAAATTACGAACATTGATACAAGCCTTTTTATTACTAATCTCTTTTGGCAAGTCAATGAAGGACGAACCGTTTCCTATGTCCACTCTATTAATATTAACCTCTAATGAAATTACTTTAGACAGCGCGGCTCCTGAATCTTTTTCTGCAAATTCGGACAGCTTTGTATAAATTTTATCTTTAACATTTTCACGAAACCAAAGATGTAAATCGGTCGATGTATCTATAATAGCATTTTTCGTATTAAAATATTTTAAATCTACACTTTCACTATCACTTGATTTTTTAATGAACTCCCCGCAAAATGCAGTATTGACTTTAAGTATTCTATGTGTTTTCAAAATAATTTTAATTTTGTTGCTAAAAACAGTATAAGCATCCTCTAAAAATTGGCCAATGTCCTTATGAGTTAAATTTACTATTACACCGGTTTTAATTCGACTGGCAAAACACGACATAACATTTTCCCATTTAACTCTATTGCGTAATTTTGAACTAAACCCCATCCCAACATGTTTATTATTGAAATTTAAAATAATTTGTCTAAAATGCTTAAAATGACCTATGTTAGTTTGCAATTTTCTAACTGTTCCAATGGGTAGCTTATTGTTTTTAATAACTTTATTGCATCTCCAAATTTGACTATTTACACGTCTTGTCCACACTTTACGGTCCCTATCAGTGAATTTGTCAAACATTATTTTACGAAGCGTTTTAATAATGTAAAGCAAATCATCAGACTGTTTGATCACTTGTTTATGTTGCATGGCTACTCAAACACAAAAGATACAAGAAAGAACAAGATCACTTACCCTTTTTCCTTTATTCTAATAGCTAGTTGTCTATTATCTCAAATTTTGCTGATGGGCGGTGGTATCCGGTATCGATCAGTCCTCGAAATATAATGGAATACTTCTTAGTTGCAAAGTCAGAGATGAATGGAGTATATACGTTTGTGACTCTATTTGGCAGGAACACAACGTTCTCCTCCAGTTCCAGCAAAACTACTTGGCCAAATTTATTTTTCACCAGCTTGGCGTCTATTACTTTTTGTGGCTCGTTTATTGGTAGTTCGTTTAATTTAATTATTGGTTTACGGTCTGCAACCAAAGAAACGGCATTTATTTTTGTTAAATCCATCTAAAACAATAAGAAACAATTGCTAGAAAACGTGCACAAATCTTACTATTTTCCTATAAATAATAGTTTAGAGAAAACAAAATCCACAGAAGTACGTAACAAAAACAGAGACATTAAAAACAAAAAATCGATAATTTACATTAACAAAATAATGTGATCGTGTAAAAATAAGAAATTGTGAATTGTGAAGACCGACAAAAAATTGGGAACACAGAGAAATAGAAAACAGTAATCCACAAATTATTAAAGAAGAGGAGAAGGGAAATTCTTTGCACGTAAGTATTTTAAAAATACATAGATAAAAGAAACACAAGTATATAGAAGGCCGGCAAAAGAAAATTGGGGAGAGAGTAATAGAAATAGTCCACAATTATTAAAGCACAGTAGACGTGAATTTTTTTTGCACGTAATTATTTTAAACATAGATAAAAGAACCACAAGTACATAATACTAACACAAGAACTTATTTAAAAAATATTTAAGACATGAAACACAAGTACACAACAAATACATACAGAAAAAATATTTAATATGAACAACAAAGATAGCTTACCTTGATTCAGTATTTATCACTGCACTGCGAACTAACTAGCGACACGTTCAGAAACTGTGGTTCGGACACAATTGGTGTACTTTATGCCTGTCGGAAACTCAATGAACTGGCTATCCCCCGATTTCTATTTATATAGTAGGTTAATCTGATGACGCATTAAAATTTACATGTATGTACTTGCAGGATTCTTTGAAACGGCATGTGCATATTATTGCTAGAGTTTGCGGTTTTGATTTCCGTTATTAACGCGTCGGGTAGAATGTGCTGTGTCATAATAATGAAATCGTATACTAAAAAATATAATTGATGCTTTTTTTTTGCGGTCATTGCCATATTATACATTCTTATTTATTTTGCAATATCAGGTTAAAATGCAATATTAGACATGTGAATATTATTTATATAAGTTGCAGTTTTAATTTCCGTTTTAACGAGTCGTGTAAAATTTGCAAGGTGTTTCTGGCGATGTTGCAAAAAATATAATCGTTGCTTTTTTGCGGTCATTGCCCTACATTCTTACTATTGCAATATCATGTTACAGGTGTAATATGAGATTGGGAATGTGCCTTGCTTCCGCTGACACATTCGTTTTGTGTGACTAATGAAATTCTATTTAATACTTAGTATTAGATGTGAATTTTATGAATAATAAACTCGTATTTAATTTCTTCTTCTTCTTTGTGTCAAGCCATCTGTCAATTCTTCTTCTTTTCGGTGTGTCACTTCTTCTTCTGTTTTCCGGTTTGTCAATTCTTCATTGTGCTGTGCCATTGTTACTTCTTCTTCTTCTTTTCGTTTGTCTTGTTGCTATCAATTCTTCTTCTTTTCGGTTTGTTAATTCTACTTTGGGTCGAGCCATCGTCACTTCTTCTTTTCGTTTGTCACGTCACCTTCTTCTTCTTCTTCTTTTCCGCAGCCGTCAATTCTTCTTCTTTCCGGTTTGTCAATTCTTCTTCATTTTGTTAAGACATTGTCACTTCTTCTTTTAGTTGTCATGTTGCTGTCAATTCTTCTTCTTCTTTTCGTTTGTCATGTCAACTCTTTTTCTTTTCCGCAGCCGTCAATTCTTCTTCTTCTTTCCGGTTTGTCAATTCTTCTTCATTTTGTTAAGCCATTGTCACTTCTTCTGTTAGTTGTCATGTTGCTGTCAATTCTTCTTCTTTTCGTTTGTCATGTCAACTTCTTCTTTTCAGTTTGTCATGTTGCTGTCAATTCTTCCTCTTCTTTTAGTTTGTCATGATGCTGTCAATTCTTCTTCTTATTTATTTCGTTTGTCACGTCATACGTCAAATGTCACGTTCTGTTAGGCACTATACGGAAAAGAAGAAGAATTGACAGTTAATATTGAACGTTGACAGAAGAAGAATTGACAGTTGGCTTCTGTGTCGCCGCCGCTTTCATTTGACACTCCATACGTCATAATCGGACCAATAGCAACAAAGATATGCTGTAATGCCCTTTTGGCACTGCCGCCATCTTTTTTATGTGTTCGTTACCCCCTCCCCGTTCCGACGAGCCCTCTTACGTCAAAATCAGACCAATAGAAAAGAAGATATGCTGTAATGCCGTTTTGGCACTGCCGCCATCTTTTTTATGTGTTCGTTACCCCCTCCCCGTTCCGACGAGCCCTCTTACGTCAAAATCGGACCAATAGAAAAGAAGATATGACGTAATGCCCTTTTGGCATATTCCGATGCGCACGCCACATACTGAGTTCAACCCCCTTTTTCATCCCCTTTCCAACGATACGTCACACGTCATCCTACGTTAAGCCGTTTGGCATTTATTAATATTTAAGGGTTGCGATTTAGGGGTTGCGCCAGAAACCGCTTTGCCTATCTACTGATGCAGAGTATTTTATAAAGAATAACTTTTTTTCGTAAAACTAATAATAAAAAAGTTATCAATAGGTTCCAAGTTACGCAGACATACTGAATAAGAGCTAAAATAAATTTTTTGCTGAACATTTATTATTGTTGAAGCTTATTATTAAATGTATTTTAGGTAAGTTTTACAGAAAAAAGTTTTGATCACTGTGTATAAACATTTTTTTACCTGGTAATTTTCGGTTTTTGTATTACATTTTTGTTATCTTTCTTAATTTTCTTAAAAATAAATAGTTTATTTCATTTCTACAGTAAAATAATTTAGTGAATTTTAAAGACTACATCCTAAGCTTTAAAAGAGTACTTATAAAACTGTAATAAATCTGTTCAAACTTGAGTAATACCGTCTTAAAGTGGTGGAAATTCTATAAAACTACGAAGATTTCAAAAATTACATTTTTTGAGACGTCATATCATTTGAATTAAATTTTTGAGATTTTTTTAAATGAAACATCATTTAGTAAGATGCTTAAAAGGTAAGTTGTGCAAAATTGAGAGTTTTATAAGCAAAATTGTATTAGTTACACATTTTTTAATCATTTTTAAACAAAATTCATGTAAGGCTCACTTTCCGCCCACACCGTACTTATTCCCAAATAATTTATTTCTTTCTATTATAACTATAAGATAGCTTAATTATTCTTTTTTCATGTTCAATTTGTAAAATTTCATTTGATCCATTAGTTAAAGAATTACCTCGAGAATTACATTAAAATAACTCAACCTTGAACTTCGCCGTACGTTAGTTTACAATGCGCTAATGTTTGTGCGAAGGGTGACTTTAGCGTTATAAATAAAAAATTTTAGAAGATACAGATTTAATTTTAGAAAATTCTTTATATAAGGTTTTTTTGTAAAGTTTTCTGAATTTTTCAATGGTCAGTTTTTTTCTAAAATTTATATTTTCGGAGATATTTAAAAAAACATCTAATTTCGTAGTTCATTTGTTTAATAAAAAATGGTAATAAAGAAGGTAGATACTCCAGGTTAATAAGCTATAAATTGACCATGTTCGGGACACTCAAATATTCAGGTAGCTGACTACTTTTTTAGTTATTGTAGACCTATAGGAAGAAAACCTACCTGTTTCCTGCCTAGAGTCCGCGTCCGTTTTTTAATTAATAACAATTTAGTATTAGTGCAAAAATCGCGATTTTTTCGATTTTTTGCACTCTATTCAAAAGCTAAATAGTTGACATAAAATTACAAAATTTAAAATGTTAAGTGTTAATGTTAAAAAGTTAATTTGTTGCTACGCAAACTGCAAAATAATTGAAAATCGTTATTTGTTAATAACTTTTACTAAAACTAGCTTAGAACTTTAGTGTTTCACCCAAAGTTGGGTATTGGAGTACTTAACAAACCCTCAAAATTTGAGACCGATCCATTAATTAGTTTAAGAGTTATTCTAATTGTTTATCCCAGAGACCTTTATTTTGCAATAACATAGGACAGAAAATAATGTAGATAGGGCAATTATGCGTATGCCAAATGAAAGTAGAAAACTAATGCTATCAAAATGTACTAAAAAAGATAAAAAATTTTCTAATATAGTCAAAAATCCTAATGCCAAATTTGTGAAATTTTGTAGTTTATAAACATTTAGAATAGCTTTAAAAATATTGTCCGTAGGAAAAATCATTTTACATACAGGGTGTTTCATTAATAATTGTCCATATAGTAACTGGAGAAACCTTAGCACAAAATACGAAGATTTTACCTAAAACACTTAAATAAAATGTGGTTCCTTACTGAGTTACAGGGTGTTTTATCTAAAAAATTAAAAATTATTTTTGCTCAGCATTTTAAAACTGTTCGACGTATCCTTTTCATACTTGGCAGAAAGTGCGACTACTATACATCCTACTAAATTATGATAAACAAATGTTTCTAGCTACTACCAGAGGCGTACGACAGGGGATAGTGAATGGTTGACCCATCTTAAATTCTACGCCACTGGAGGAATTCCTATTTTAGTGCCATTTTTAGATTCTCCAATACTTTCTACGTAAATAATATACTCTCCATTGATAACGATAAAGTTATTAGTTTTCGAGATATTTGAAGTTAAATAAATATGAAACGGCACAGTTATTTTGATTAATTTATGATATGATTCATATGATTAAAATTTAAAAATTATTTGTACCCAGTACTTTAAAACTATTTGGCGTATCCTTATCATACTTGGGAGAAAGTGTAGGCACTGTACACCTTACTAAATTAAGATAAATAAACGTTTCTAGCTACTACCAGAGGCGTACGACAGGGGATAGTGGCTGGTTGACCCTTCCCAAATTCTACGCAACTGACGAAATTGCTATTTTAGTGTAATTTTTTGATTTTCCAATACTTTCTATGAAAATAATATACTCTTCGTTCGTAACGATTAAATAATTAGTTTTCGAGATATTTGAAATTAAAAATGAAGCGACACAATACATTAATCAAAATAACCATGTCGTTTCATTTTTAACTTCAAAGATCTCGAAAACTAATGACTTTATCGTTACGAATGAAGAGTATATTATTTTCATAGAAAGTATTGGAGAATCCAAAAATTGAACTAAAATAGCAATTCCGCCAGTGGCGTAGAATTTGGAAAGGGTCAACCATTCACTTTCTTCCGTCGTACGCCTCTGGTAATAGTCAGAAACGTTTGTTTAACGTAATTTAGTAGTCTGTACAGTACCTATACTTTCTGCCAAGTATGAAAATAATACGTCGAATAGTTTTAAAACGCTGAGCAAAAATAGTTTTTAAATTTTTAGATAAATCAACCTGTAACTCAGTAAGGAACCACATTTTATTTAAGTATTTTAGGTTAAATCTTCGTATTTTGTGCTAAGGTTTCTCCAGTTACTATATGGACAATTATTAATGAAACACCCTGTATATTAGAAAATCTGGTATTTTACACGAATTTTTAAAAATGTAGTTCAATTGGTGACTAGTCGTGGTAAGTGAAGGGGGACCTGGGAGCCTACAAATGCATGAGTTAAAAAAGGCAACTTAAAACTACACTATCATTTTCTATATCTCGGGATCTACTGAATATATTTTGATCGTTCTTTTTTTAATTCATATTATGTACTTTTTTTGTACATTACAAATATGCAATTTGTCTAGACATTTATTAATTAATAAACAATCTAATTTGTTTAAACACTTTTTTAAAAAATAATTTTTTCCCAAAAATCCATGATTTTAATCATACTATCGTTATTAATCATAGAAACAGGCGCGGATCCAATGGGGGGTCAATGGGGTCAATTGCCCCCTCCTTGAGACTTCACCTGGTGGCGCTTTTTTTTAAGAAAGAGATAATAAGGATTGAAAATAAATAGTGAGTTTTGTGTCCTGTTGACAACTGAATAACGGAATGAAACATAAAACAGAATTCCTTCTCCAAAGTACGTGTTCTCGGTCTTACTGATATGGTGTCGAGTCTTGGACTGTGAATAAAATCGATCTATTTACCTAAATCGCCTTGTGGCTTTCGAAATGTGGTTCTATAGAAGAATTTTAAAAGTATCTTGGGTGAAGAAGATTCGAAACTCCACAGTACTAGAACGTCTCAGCAAGACTACTGAGATTATAGAAGGCATCAAGAGAGAAAAGTGGAGTATTTTGAACATGTAATGAGAAGTTTCAAATATAGGTTGCTACAAAATATTATGCAAGTGAAAATAGAAGGCAAACGCAGTCCAGGACGAAAAAGCACTTCGTGGTTGATTTAGGGTGGCAGTGAATAAAATTAAGATAGCTATGATAGTAACCAACATTCTGAAAGGACATAGTACATGAAGAAAAATAAAGTAACAGCCCATACCGAAAAAGAATCCTGCGTACGCGAGTGACGAGAAAATTTCCCCTCCTTGCATGGTTGCTGGATCTGCCGTTGCATAGAAAAAGTTAAGGTATACTTTAATAAATAAATTATCTTCAATAAATAATTATCAAATAAAAAGCATTTAATTATTAAAGTGTACTTTAACTTTTTCTATGATCATTAATGATACTATGATTAAAAAAATAGATTTTTGTAAAAAAATATTTTTCTATTATAGGAAGAAGAGGAAGAAGAAGAAGAAGAAGATGAAGAAGAAAAAGAAGATGAAGAAGAAGAAGAAGAAGAAAAAGAAGAACGAAGAAGAAGAAGAAGAAGAAGAAGAAGAACAAGAAGAAGAAGAAGAAGAATAAGAAGAAGAATAAGAAGAAGAAGAAGAAGAAGAAGAAGAAGAAGAAGAGTTTTCCTGCATATTTTTTACAACAGATCTACTGAGCTTCTTTACATTAATATATGACAATATGACAATATGGACAACCAAAAGTGACAATACTTGATGAAATTCAAAGATTTAGATTAATTAGTTACAGACATCAATGGAAGAAGGAATAATTTAATAAGAAATGGTAAATACTGAAGCTAGTACAAAAAGAAAAGGACGACGCCTTCAAAAAAAATGAATGGACTCGACACAAGAAGATATGAAATTGTTGAGGGTACAAGATTGGAAAAACCTAGCAGAGAATAGAAAAAAATGGAAGAAAACTTTTATGACTAATAGTCTTGTCGCTAGGGGGGGTACAACGGCCTCCTTAATTCAGATGGACTTACCCAAGTTTTTTTTGTATATTTTGACCCGCAGAATACGAATTTTTTGGGTAACAGTTGATCCGGATGTCGATAAGATTGATGTAGACAAAGAACTTGAGGAATTACATAACAGTGATTTCTCGCAAAACAAAACATCTTTTTGTATTTTTTGGGTCATTTTAGGCAAAAAATGCTCTGACAAGTTTTTTCGCTGGATGCATAGTTTTCGAGATAACCGCGGTTGAACTTCCAAAAAATCGAAAAATTGCAATTTTTGAACCAGAATAACTTTTGATTAATAAATAAAGTAGCAATTCTGCTTACAGCATTTGAAAGTTTAAGTCAAATTATATCGGTTTTGATTATTTGCATTGCTAAAAATTTATTATTTTATTGTTAAACAAAGCTATAAACACCTAGTGCGTGAGTGATGTTTTCAATGATTTTTTTTTTGGCTTAGACTTAGCGTCATACTGCCAGACACATACGGAATACAAGTTATCAAGTTATACAAAACAGGTTTAAAACAAAGATAACAACTAAAAGGTATTAAGTAACACTAAGCTTAACAGCTAAAACAACTAACTACCAAAGGTATTAATTAAAAATGTTTAAGGGAATTATAATGATAATTTGCTGTCTTTTAAAAAGTTAATTAAAGAGTTGTATACATCTACAGAACCAAGTGATAATAAATATAGTATATTCCAAGGAGTTGCTACTTTACATTTTAATAAATCATTTATTAATTTAGATGAGTAAATTGTATTTTTAGAACAACCAAAAAATATATGATCTAAATCACTTTCCTCTTCACAATGCTCACATTTATCATTATCCAAAACCTGTATTTTAAATAAATTCTTTGGATAACATGCGTGCCCGAATCGTACTCTAATAATAGAAGTTATGTACTTTCTAGAAGCTCTAACAAGACTTGTACCAAGGAAATTTGGGAATATCGGGCTGAATTAACGAGTATCTATTTTGATTCACAAAAGAGTATTCCTTCCACTGGTAGCTCCACTCCCGATGCAGTGTTGACTTGAAAGAGGTTATACTATCAGTCAGTGTTATTTTATGTAGAATACTGGTATCGGATGAAACGCTTTCTTTGGCTAATAAGTCGACATACTCATTATGTTCAAATCCTGCGTGTGCTTTAATCCAGATAAAATGTACATTGATTCCTTTGGTTATAAGATTTTGTTTAATATGTTTAATTTTATAAATGTATGGGCAGTCTTGGATGTTTAAGGTCCATATTTACCAAGAGATTTCAATACTGCTAAGGAGTCAGACAAAATTATAATATGGGCGAAATCAAATTCAGCTACATATAGTAAAGCTTCATATATTGCAATAGCCTCTGCTGTATAAATTGAAGTCTCCGGTTTCAGTTTGAATTTCTTTTCTATATGTCCCGATGGTATAAAAAAGGCGCATCCAGTTCCATCTGCAGATTTAGACGCATCTGTATATAGAGCTATTGACTCATTGTAATTGTTCGTTATGGATAAAAGAATATTTTTATTTAAATATATGCTTTCACTATAATTTGGTACAATAATATCTGTAGGAGAAAAGAAAGAAGAGTACGCGTAGTTTTTGAATAAGTCGTTCGTTTTATCTATATTTTTTAAGAGTACTATATTTTGATTATAAGCAGTAAGGGAGATTTCTTTTTTTGCCAATATTTATTGGTTAGATCATGGCAACTCAAAGTCACTATTTTTTGGTATAGAAGTGGGTTAAGTAAGTATACTTTATTAAATATTTTTTAGACAAAAAACTTCGTCTTAGATTTAAAGGAGGTTCCAAGGCTTCCAAATATAAAGCTTGTACTGGAGTGGATCTCATAGCTCCTAGACATACTCGTAAGGCTGAATTGTTTTCAATGATTTCTTATTTAAAATCGAACGAGTAGGTAGAGTAGCTATAAGTGCAAGCGAGGCAATTTCTACGTAGCATGCGTTAAAACGCATGTATTAGGCACGGGAAACACTATGTGTTTATAGCTTTGTTTAACAATAAAAAAATTAATTTTTAGCAATGCAAATAATCAAAACCGATATAATTTGACTTCAACTTTCAAATGCGGTAAGCAGAATTGCTACTTTATTTTTTAATCAAAAGTTATTCGGGTTCAAAAATTGCAATTTTTCGATTTTTTAAAAGTTCAACCGCGGTTATCTCGAAAACTATGCATTCTACGAAAAACTTGTAGGAATATTTTTTGCTTAAAATGACCCAAAAAATACAAAAAGATGTTTTGTTTTGCGAGAAATCGCTGTTATGTAATTCCTCAAGTTTTTTGTCTATAACAATCTTATCGACATCCGGATCAACTGTTACCCAAAAATTTCGTATTCTACGGATAAAAATCTATAAAAAAACTCGGTTAAGTCCATCTGAATTAAGGAGGCCGTTGTACCCCCCTTGGCGACAGGACTATAATGCCCGTTTAGTCAAATTTTTATATTATTTACAGAAAAATTTTTGCAATTTTTTAAATTATCACCCCGTACATATTTTAAAAATAAATTCTGTCCCAAGTGAGCAATATGACAGTTCTTATTTCGGCCAAAAACCCTCTACTTGAATTAATAAATTACATAGTTTGAAAAATGGTCCAGTTCTTGCATCCGCTTGTACGCCTGTTCTTCTACAGATAGTTTTAATGTAAAGAAAAACCGAAAAGAATCCCAATTTTCCGCAAAATTAACAGTTATCCAGGGTACACTCACCGGAGAGGACGTTTTTATAAATTAAAAGTAAACTGGGAACAGGGATATCTCCAGATGACACCACAGTTAACGAGTTAACATGCTAAACCATGGTTTTGTAGACTCTGGATCCCAATCAGATATAACAAAAGTGAGACTACGGGAGAACTAAATACAGACTCGATCCACTTCCGTGTGAAAAGTAGGAAAATAATCGTTTACACCAAAAGAAATTCCCTTCGAATAAAGAAGTGGAAGAAGATTTTTTTTCGCTGCCTGCATTTTTTGTAATGGAGTATTTTGAATTCGATTGTAATCGAATACAGGCAAAGATAAATGGAAAACTAACACAGTTTATGCTAGTACAAAGCGGAGTCAGACAAGGTAACTCGTTAAGCCCACTACTCTTTAATATAATAATGGACGAAATAATACAAGCAGTACGTAAAGGTCATGGTTACAGAATGGGGCACAAAGAAATCCAAATATTATGTTGTGCAAACGACGCCGCATTAATCGCCGAGACAGAAGACAATCTCCAAAGATTAATGCACATCTTCAATACAACAGTCAAGAAATACAATATGATAGTATCAGCAGAAAAAACCAAATGTATGACAACATCTAAATATCCACTATGATGTAAAATCGAAATTTATGGGGAAATAATACAGCAGGAAGCAAGGTTTAGAATCTGGGAATAGATAGAACTAGTTACGGCGGGATCTCTTAATGACACAATCTGGAAGAACAAACACCTAAGACAAGACACAAAAGCAAGAATTTATAAAGCAGAAATTAGACCTATATTGACATACACTGCGAAGACAAGGCCTAACACATCTACAACGAGACGACTACTAGAAACAACACAGATAAAAATACTTCGGCAAATATCAGGGGAAAGTCTGTTGTATAGGAAGAGAAGCGAAAACATAAGAACAGCATGCAAAGTAGAAGACATAAATGGATGGGTGACAAAACGGAAACAGGAGTGGAACGAACACATTAGTAGAATGACAGAGGATAAGATAGTAAAAATAGCACGAGATAAATCACCAAATGGACGAAGAAGTATTGGCAGACCAAGAAAAAGATGGTGCGATAGGCTAATATTGAAGAAGAAACAGGTTTTAAAGCCTACATTCACGAATGAAGAAGAAAAAGAAGAAGAAGAAGAAGAAGAAGAAGGAGAAGAATAAGAAGAAGAAGAAGAAGAAGAAGAAGAAGAAGAAGAAGAATAGTTTTTCTGCATATTTTCTACAACAGATCTATTGAGCTTCTTTACATTAATATATTACCCTGTATATATGGACAACCAAAAGTGACAATACTTGCTGAAATTCAAAGATTTAGATTCATTAGTTACATACATCTATTCCGGTGGTGTGGTTGACGGAATTAATAAAAAATAAGTGTAACAACGAACAGTAATATATTTATTTATTTCGGGTAAACAAGCGGTGTTTTGCTTATATCTCGAAAGAGGGTTGTTTGTTCGCGCGAGCGAGGGTGTGTCTGCATCGTTCGCATACTGTGTAGAGACTGACTTTCAGACCACCAACTATTATGTCAACTGGTTTTGCGGTTTTGCGATAATGGCCAGAAGGGGCCATACATTACTGCATCTGCATTTTAAAAGATGAGAACCTTTTTGTATTTTAAGAAATTGACATAAAGAGTGTGGCGATCTGACATCGTACTCCATTAGTGTTTCCTTGAAAAAAACATTAATTTTATACAATCTGTTTAGGGATACATTTTGGTTTCTCGAAATCAACGGCCCTTGTTGGCATATGGTTTGTATATTACATGTGACTTTTAAATGACTAATGTTGTTTCGTTTTGAGAAAAGTTATTAAAAATTAAGAAAATAAAATTAGCAAAAATAGTAATTAAAGCGTATCGTTACACATCAATGGAAGAAGAAATAATTTAATAAGAAATAGTAAATACTGAAGCTAGTACAAAAAGAAAAGGACGACGCCTTCGAAGAAAATGAATGGACTCGACACAAGAAGACAAGAAGATATGAAATTGTTGAGGGTACAAGATTGGAAAAACCTAGCAGAAAATAGAAAAAAATGGAAGCAAACTTTTATGACTAATGCCCGTTTAGTCAAATTTTTATATTATTTACAGAAAAAATTTGCAATTTTTCAAATTATCACCCCGTATATATTTTAAAAATAAATTCTGTCCCAAGGGAGCAATATGACAGTTCTTGTTTCGGCCAAAAGCCGTCTACTTGAATTAATAAATTACATAGTTTGAAAAATGGTCCAGTTCTTCCATCCGCTTGTACGCCTGTCCTTCTACAGAGAGTTTTAATGTAAAGAAAAACCGAAAAGAATCCCAATTTTCCGCAAAATTAACAGTTATCCAGGGATACACTCACCGAAGAGGATGGTTTTAATAAATTAAAAGTAAACTGGGGACATGCGCGATCGTGTCCTCCGGCATATATGAAGGATCTTGCTTACGAAAATCAATAAAGCTGTGAAACGTGCCTCGGAAAATCAAGGATAACCGCTGTGGAAAACCAGAAATTTTAAGGAAAGGTACAGAAAAACACGTCGGACAATTTGGCAGTGAATTAAAAGTGATAGTTTAAATCATTTCGCGAATACCAATTAAAACGTTCCCGATTTTTATAAACAATGATTCAGTTTAAGGTCTTTTATAGCTCTCTACTAACACGGTTACCCACTTTTCTTACAAATAAACAATTTTTGTTTACCGTGTGACAAAAGGACGGACAGTTTAGGAAATGATTCGATTTGCAGTGTACACAGTTCTTTTATTGTTAATTTTTTTGAAGTGTTGCAATTTTCAAAAACCGAATATGGACAATAAGAGACACGACGTTTATGTTGCTGGTTTCTTTCCTTATGGAAGAGGAGTAGAAAATTCTGACACAGGTAACAAATTATAATTATATTATCTGTACTATATACTATAAATTTTGCAAATGGTCAAAAATATTTTCTTTCCTTTTTCAGCTCATTCTAATAGATATTGCAAAAAATATTATTGATTAATTTATAATATAAATATAATTGACAGTTGCTCACTTCAATATAGAATTATAATTTATGCATATTAATGGCTAATTTTAGATTTAATTTTATTTATAAATAAAAACAGAGGATATTGGTTTTTTCTTTGATGTTCAATATCTAATATTATTTAAGGTTTTTCTTGGTTTTCTAATTCCAGTAATTCTTTTATTCAGATAATATTTTTTCCTTTATCCTTCCGTCATCTCATTGACCTCCAAAACATCTATTACCTACTCCTATTTTTAGATCTTCTCGGTCTCTTTATTTATTTTCGTTATCTCTATTACCAACTTTTGAAAAATTTCAAATATTTTATACTCCATTGTTTTCAATCTAGTGTTATAGATGAGTTTTAAAAGTTTCTTGGGTAGAGAAAATTCAAATCTCTACAATACTAGTACCTCTCAGCGAAACTGCTGAGATTATAAAAAGCATCGAAGAGAAGAGAAAGCTAGAGTACTTTAGACAGGTAATTCTTCTTTCTGCTTCTTTACGTGCCATCTCCGCGACGAAGGTTGGCAATCATCATTGCTATTCTCACTTTTGACACTACAGCCCGAAAGAGTTCAGTTGAGCTGCATGCAAACCATTCTCTGAAATTTCTCAGCCAGGACATTTTTCTCCTACCTATGCTGCGCCTTCCTTGAATCTTTCCCTGCATAATTAATTTTAGGAGTTCATATCTGTCACCACGTGTTATATGACCCAAGTATTGAAGTTTTCTTATTTTGATGGAATCCAGTATATCCCTGCTGTTCTGTATTATCCTTAGTACTTCCTCATTGGTTATTCTGTCTGTCCAGGAGATTCTCAGCATTCTTCGATACGTCCACATCTCAAATGCTTCCAATCTATTGAGGCATTGTTTATTGAGAGTCCATGTCTCCACACCATACAAAAGAACAGAAAATACATAACATTTTAGTACTCGCTTTCTAAGATTTAGGCTGAGGTCTCTACTACATAATATTTGTTTCATATTAGCGTTGATTGAGGTTACCTCAATCAACGATATTAGTGAATGCACTTCTAGCCTTTTCTATTCTAATTCGGATTTCTTTGGTATAATCGTTTGCTTCACTAATGTTTGTCCCTAAATAGTTATAATTCTGAACTCGTTCTATCGTCTTATTATTTACGTGTAGATTGATGTTTCTAATATTTTTCTTTGATATAACCATGAATTTCGTTTTCTTTATGTTTAGTGACAGACCAAATTCTTCACTCGTTGCAACAACCTTATCTAAAATTCTTTGTAGATCTGTAATAGTTTCTGCCATTAGTATTGTGTCATCGGCGTATCTAATTTCACATATGGGTAGGCCATTTATTTTTATGCCTGCTACTTCAGCTTCTAATGCTTTTTTGAATATATCTTCTGAGTATGCATTAAACAGTGATTGCGACAAGACACAGCCCTGTCTAACGCCTCTATTGATTTTTATGTTATTGGTGTTAAATTATTTATTCTTACACAGGTAAGACAGGTAATGAGAGGACCAAAATATTATGCAATAGAAAATAGCAGGCAAACGCAGTCCAGGTCGAAGAAAGACGTCATGGTTGAAGAACTTACGAGATTGGTATGGTATTGATACAAGCATGATATTTAGGGTGGCAGTGAATAAAATTAAAAGAGCTATGATGGTAACTAACGTTTTGAAAGGACATGGTACATGAAGAAAGAGAAGATAATTTGCCTCATTTATCTATCCATTCAGTAGTTCCTTCTCTTTCATACATATTCTTGATTATTCTTTGTTACTAGGTCTCTCTTGGGTATCCACTTTTGATTCGTTCTTTTGTTAATGTCAATCGGTACATAAGTCGCAAATATTTTAGGGCTGTCCCTACTTTTTCTGTCTTTACACGGCAAATTACGTGTAGTAATTCTCACCGGTAATAATATGTAAACATTACTTGACAATGTCATCATTAACTTTAAAGAAATGGCTTTGGAATGTTTTTGGATAACTGTTACTTGTGTAATTGCAAATTATTAATTCAATTAATAAATATGATAATTTTTTCACTAATTATGTATTCAGTGATTGTAATAATTTATATACTGTACAACAAAAACTAATACTCAATCGAGAAAAGAGGAAAAGTGTTAAAGTGATTTTTTTAATAATATATTGTTACTATGGAACGCTTACAATTTTGAACATCTTCTTCTTCTTGTAGTTTCATGGCCTCCACCTCTTAGGTGCTTGGCAAATTTTGAACATCTTTAACAACAAAATACTTGGATCACAGAATATATCCTGGTGAATTATCTGCTTGGATCGTCCACAAATAACAAACAATTAACTTTTTGACGAAGTAGTTTTCAATCCTAATAGTAAATTATTAATATTGAAAATATTAAAAATATTACTAAAAGATTTTTAAATTGAAAACTTATTGGTACACTTTCCTGGTGACAACCTCCAAGACTTCTATAATTTGCAAGTCAAATGGATGCTGCAGTGAAGACGAGAGGGAAGGAATTCTACACTATGCAATTCACATCCCCCGTCTGCAGCTGGTAAAGTTCCAACGGAAAAATGCACCTAGTTACTCTACGGAGTAATACGACTATAAAATAAAAATGTATACCATTTTTATTCAGTTGCAATGCGAAGGCAAAACAATCTTACTTTTCAATTAGAATACGGAGTAGTCCAGTCCCTTGAATCGTGATTTTCGACTCTTATTGGAGCCTTCATCGGAAGGAACGTAGGCACTGTTCTCCATGGTATACATTTTTATTTTAATTAACTTTTTATTAAATTCACGTCTTAAATCAATTATTTATCAAATACACTATCAATATTATTTAATCAATAACTCAAAATATTCCCGATACCATGTCAAATATTTGAAATTGTCACTGTCTTTTCATCATATTCTATTTGACTCAGTGCGTTGTATGACAAAGATAGCGAATGTTTGATTTGGAAAATTTCACCACGGACATGGTGTCTATTTTTTTCAAATCCTGAAAAACTAATCAATATTTTTAAAAAATTTAAACGCAGAATGAAAGACTAAATTATTATCGAGGGTCGAAAGTTTCTTAGAATAAATAAAAAGTTTCTTTTGAATGAGATATTAGAAATTAAAAATCATACTACATTTTCTCTTAGTTTTTTATCCCTGTGACTTATTAAAATAAACACTACAAAAGTTTTCAGGGACTTTCTGCCCTCGGTAAGAACGTAATCTTTCATTCTGGAATAATTTTTTTAAAAATACTTATTAGTTTTCTCAGGATTTGAAAAAAATTTCCCATTCAATCCCATTTAAATAACATTAGAGCCGAAACTACGTACCTTAATTTCTACGTTTTTATTCGTTATTGTATTCGACCTTCATCACGAGGTATTGAGAATATCTACCTAATATAAATATTAAAGAAAACGAAAATAATAATTATTATTTAACTATACATTGAACAGCGTAAGAGGCAGCCTCTCAATCTGTATTTCTTCTGAAATAACGTTGTTTCCGTTTAAAAAACTTTACAAATTCTTAATCGTACCTCCCGCGTAAAGAATGTTAATCTTATTGGTGTCAGGTATCATTATTAACATTTAAAACATATTTGGAAATTTCATATTGTGGAGAGTTGAGTTTTATATTTCAAAAATTGTTTATAGGTCTGGATCCCGCGTATGAAAAAAAAGTTGATTAATAGCAAGCTGAAAATTTGTTAATAGCTTAAGGGTGTCTAGTCGGACAAACTTTGATATATGGGAACACTGGAACAGGGGAAGTTTTAATTGTGGAACAGGTTAAAAATTTGGAACGGTCAGACCACGAAAACGGCACATATATTTTGTCCAACAGAACAGACTTAAACTCTCCGAACAGAGATTTAACTCTCATGCAAAAATCAGACTGCTATTTATCACCAAATGGGCGTTTTAATGAATGGAACATGTAGAATATGTCAAATGACAGGAATTATGACAGGTGATAAATAGCAGTCTGATTTTTGCATGAGAGTTTAATCTCTGTTCGGAGAGTTGAAGTCTGTTCTGTCGGACAAAATAAATGTGCCGTTTTCGTGGTCTGACCGTTCCAAATTTTTAACCTGTTCCACAATTAAAACTGACCCTGTTCCAGTATTCCCATATATCAAAGTTTATCCGACTAGACATCCTTAAGCTATTAACAAATTTTTAGCTTGCTATTAATCAACTTTTTTTTCATACGCGGGATCCAGACCTATTACGGGTGATTCCATTTCAAAATCACTCAATTTTTTAACAAAAAAAATTTTAGATCTTCGATTTGTCTGAAAATTGGCATATATCTTCTGCAGGACGTAAAAATAAGATATTTAAGGTCAAAAAATCTTCTTCTTCTTTTTTTCTCAAAATGTTATTTTATGCGATTTTACAGTGATTTGGTGTTTATTTAATGAAATTTGCATTTTCTATCGTAAAGTATCAATGGAAAACATAATATTTTAATAGAAGGGACTCAAAAATGTCATTATATGGCATTATAATAAGTTACTTTGATTCAAAACAAGTTTTTGTCAAATTTTTATAGTGTAGAAAACGTTAAAATACCGTTTTTACATTTTTCTCCATTCCCAAAACACATCATAATCGATTTGGCTAAAAATTTACCCACAGATAGCTAAAACATAGGACTTTAAGTGGTGAGAAGGATTTGAATTATATTACAATACCAAACCAGTTACATGCAATATCATAGTCAAAAATATAGGCATCTACTGTAAGTAAAATTAACACGAAAGTATCGACCTCACGACAAAAATTGTTAAAAATAAATTGTAATAATTGTAAATACGATTTATTTGGAACAATTTCAGTATTTACCATTTTTGTCGAAAAATTAAAAATGGCGGAGATATTGAGCAAAACAGGTTCTCCCTTAACCTTCGGAGTACGAAGACTGGGTCAAGCGTGACCCGAAATTCACTTATTTCTTAATATTTTATGAAATAATTTTTTTACAAATCCGATTGATCGTAAGTTCTCCTTATTTGTTTCAATCTATTTTTTCGTATATAATTCGTGAACATGCAAATTACAGTTTTTCCTCTATGTAACATCTATGATGCCGGGTCAGTCCTGACCCGGTCTTCGGATTTCGAAGAATATTTTCAATATGTTTGTAGGTACACGTAAATTGCAGCCGTCTCTGTTTACGGGTATACGTATTCCAATATATGGCCGGAGCGAATTTACCTCTGCCCGTTTTCTGTAAGGTATTAAAATCTGGCCGCCGGAGCGAACTAGTATATGCCCATGGGGAACCATCTTAAAAAATTTAAATACAATAATTTGGGATTATAATTGTTATGTTTGTTTGTTTTTTGTTGAATTAAAAATATTGTTTAATAATACTGACTATTTAAAACATCCTTATAAATAAAATGAGAATGGGTCACGCTTGACCCATCATCGTAAACTAAGTAAGTCAAATAATCTCCGTACTCCGAAGGTTAAAATCAAGATGACGGCTAACTTAACGGAGGAATTTATTGGTGATTTTAAAAGGCTACTATTGACTCCTCTAAAGATTAGAAAAATAAAATTTTGGGCAGCTCGGCATGCAAGGTCAAATGCTATTCCGACTGGACTAATATACTTTTGAGTCTGATATTACTGCATATAACTTTTTTGGTATTGTAATATAATTCAAATATAAAGTCCTATGTTTTGGCTATATGTGGGCAAATTTTCAGCCAAATCGATGATGATGTATTTTGGGAATGGAGAAAAATGTAAAAAAAAAACGGTATTTTAACGTTTTCTACACTATAAAATTTGATAAAAACCTTGTTTTGAATCAAAATAACTTGTTATAATGCCATATAATGACATTTTTGAGTCCCTTCTATTAAAATATTATATTTTTCATTGATACTTTGCGACAGAAAATGTAAATTTGTTTAAATAAACACCAAATCACTGTAAAATCGTATAAAATAACATTTTGAGAAAAAAAGAAGAAGAAGATTTTTTGACCTTAAATATCTTATTTTTACGTCCCGCATAAGCTATATACCAACTTTCAGACAAATCGGAGATCCAAAATTTTTTGCCTGAGTGATTTAACATGGAATGATCATTATACACTTTCTCTTTTGAAATCAATTATACAGGGTGTAACAAAAATACAGGTCATAAATTTAATCACATATTCTGGGACCAAAAATAATTCGATTGAACCTAACTTACCTTAGTACAGATGTGCACATAAAAAAAGTTACAGCCCTTTTAAGTTACAAAATGAAAATCGATTTTTTCGAATGTATCGAAAACTATTGGAGATCTTTTATTGAAAATGGACATGTGGCATTCTTATGGCAGTAGCATCTTAAGAAAAAATTATAGTGAAATTTGGACACCCCAAAAAAATTTTATGGGGGTTTTGTTCCTTTAAACCCCCTCAAACTTTTGTGTACGTTCCAATTAAATTATTATTGTAGTACCATTAGTTAAACACAATGTTTTTAAAACTTTTTTGCCTCTTAGTACTTTTTTGAAAAGTCAGTTTTTATCGAGATATTTCGAATATTTGTCAAATCCACCACATATTTGTATATGGTTAAGTACGATTATGGAGACTTGGTAATAATATGAACATTTATTTATGATTTACATTTTTAGGGATATTTTGAACCATTTAAAAAAAAAGTCACATCTCGATAAAAGGTGCCTTTTCGAAAAAATACAAAGAGGCAAAAAAGTTTTAAAAACACTGTGTTTAACTAATGGTACCGCAGTAATATTTTAATTGGAACGTACAGAAACATTTGGGGGGTTTAAAAGAACAAAACCCCCATAAAATTTTTATGTAAACATATTGAAAAATAAGCCTCAACTCGATAAAAACTGCCTTATCGAAAAAATACTAAGAGGCAAAAAAGTTTTAATAATATTGAATTTAACTAATGGTACCACAATAATAATTTAATTGAGACGTACACAAAAGTTTGGGGGGGTTTAAGGGAACAAAATCCCCATAAAATTTTTATGGGGTGCACAAATTTCACTATAATTTTTCTTTAAGATGTTCCTGCCATAAGATTGCCACATGTCCATTTTCAATAAAAAATCTCCAATAGTTTTCGATATATTCGAAAAAATCGATTTTCATTTTGTAACTTCAAAGGGCTGTAACTTTTTTTATGTGCACATTTGTACTAAGGTAAGTTAGGTTCATTCGAACTATTTTTGGTCCCAGAATATGTGATTTAATTTATGACCTGTATTTTTGTTACACCCTGTATATTTTACATATTATAGTTTAAGGGTAAGAACAGAACAAGTGGGTCTCGGTGGAGGTGGAGGTGGAGGTGGAGGTCGCCGGTATACAATGAAAATTTACGTGTTTAGTAACAATATTATTATAACGATATTGTCAAGGAATAAGGCTATAACATATCAAGGAAAAAAATCACTTAATCGGACAACAGGTTTAGGAGATATAAGACATCAAAAAGAACCCATTTTTAAGGTGGCCGGTTAATTTTGGTACAGAGTGTATAATATATTAAAGAAAACGAAAATAAATTTAAATATAAATATAAATTTAAATATACATATTTTATATAAATTTAAATATATAATTTAAATATATTTAAATTTAAATATAAATTTACGTAGACAATTTTTAGCTCAAAAATACTGCATAAAGCTAAGAAACACTGAGTCAGACCTTTTAACAAATCTGGCTTTATTAAACATGGAAAACTTAACTAGTAAATATTGGAGAATAAAAAATTCACCACCACTAACAGATGCATTCATTGAAACCAGGAATTATACAGATTTACACAAGAGTAAATTATTACCAATTTATAAATTTCCGTATAAAACTTTGATAAAAAAACCCAGAATCATAATTCCTAAATATACAGAATCAAATCATTTAAATAATATTTTAGTAAAATCTATACTGAGCGACTTTGTGGATTATACAGTAATTTACACAGATGGCTCTAAAAATCAAACAGGAGTAGGATGTGCTATGTATGTGCAAAATACCCATCAACATAATAATTATAAATTATCTAGTATTAGTAGTATTTTTACAGCTGAGATTATAGCCATCGAAAAAGCTCTAGAATGGATCAAAGAGAATAATATTAAAAAAGCTGTGATAATAACAGACTCCAGATCTGCAATATATGCAATTCAAAACACTGATTTTAATTCATACAAATCAAAAATTTTATGTAATATAAAAAATAATTTGTCTAAAGTGGAAGTAGTATTTATATGGGCAAAAGGGCATGCCGGTATACTGGGTAATGAGAAAGTGGATGAGTTGGCCAAAGATGCAATAAAAAATGGTGAGATCCTAACTCAGATCTTATCGACAGATGCAATAAATGACGTCAAAGATAGAATAAATAAAATATGGAAAAAACAATGGAAAAATATTTCAAGCATATCAAAAAATTTATATTTTTCTTTACATCAAGAACTTCCTCCGCCACCTGAATACATATTTAAGTATAACCTGCCAAAGCAAGATATTTCTACTATCGTCAGATTAAAAACTCGACACGGAAAATATGAGGCACATCTGCACAAATTAGGAATAGTTAACACATCAGTGTTTTTGTGATAATGTTTCGATTAGAGATTTGAGCCATATTTTCTTTGAATGCAAAATTAACGAGAGATATATAAATCAATTGTATTACAATTTACGACAAACACAAGTTCATTTTCCAAGTAGTATAGAATATCTACTAAGTTGTCATAAAATGGAAATATTTAAATTACTCATAAACTACCTCAAAGAAACAAATATAGTCATTTGAGTCAGATAGGTGGGAATATAACAAAACTAATAAATTGAGGTAAAAATAAAATAAAAATCTGTGGCTAACGGACCCGCATCCAAGCCATTTTTCACACACACACACACACAAAACGAAAATAATTATTATTTAACTATACATTGAACAGAGTAAGAGGCAGCACACAGCCCTACATGATATCCCTCTCAATCTGTATTTCTTCTGAAATAACGTTGTTTCCGTTTAAAAAACGTTACAAATTCTTAATCGTACCTCCCTTGTAAAGAATGTTAATCTTATTGGTGTCAAGTATCATTATTAACATTTAAAACATATTTGTAAATTTCATATTGTGGAGTTGAGTTTTAAAATATTTCAAAAACTGTTAACACTTTCTCTTTTGAAATCAATTATCTTTATATTTTACATATTATAGTCTAAGGGTAAGAACAGAACATAAGTGGTCTCAGTGGAGGTGGAGGTGGAGGTCGCAGTCGATGTCGATATCCATGTAAAACAAACACATTGTAGTGCATGGAAGAGAACAGAGCAGGTAAGTCGCGGTGGAGGTTTAGCGCGATGCCATCCAGGAGGGTGCAGGAGGTTTACATCGATGCTTTTGAAAATAAAATGAGTTTGTTTTACATGAATGTCTACTGTGCGGCCTACAAGGATGCTTCCCTATGATTGGTCCGTTCGAAGCCAAGTTGTCATTACCTGCGCTATCTGAGTTGATACTTTTTATATAATCCCTTTTTTGTATTCAGTTTATTTTTGAATTTCTAAAGTAATTAAATTGAGTAAATTTTTGAAATATGAAAAAGGATCTGATTATTTACAGCTGACATTGCATCACTATCATCACTTGACTGACACAACATCGCAAAAGCACAGGCTTTTTGTCATTCAAATTTCATTAAACTACTTCACTTGATAGTGGTTCTAGCTCGACTGACAGCGCAGGTGACCTCCATGCTATGTGCTATCGACATCGACCTCGACTTAACTAGTAGCATCTACCGCGACCTACACCTCCACCTCGACCCACTTGTTCTGTTCTTGCTCTGTTCTAAGGCTAACGCCCGGTTTCATAATCAACTTAAAGTGAACATTAACTAAAGTTCACTTTAACGTTGAAATTAGCCATATGAATTGCATTGATACAGGTTAACTTAAAATTTAAAGTCCACTTTAACTGATTATGAAACCGAGCGTAAGTCTGGAGTCTGGACTGACATAATTTTTTGTTAAGCATCGTATACATAGTTTATATACGGTGACTTGAATCATATTGTCAAAATATAATGTTTTCGTTACCTAAATAAATAATCTAATTTTTTTATAATTGAACCATAAACGTAAATTAAAATATTTAAATTTGTTAAACGTATTTAAATGTAAGATTTTATACTCCACTACGATTGTATGGAAAGGGTTGCGAAATACCTTGGGGGATATATTATATGAAAGTAAAGCAGGACTAAACAAAATAAATCACAATAGACATTGAAAAGCGGAATTTCTGAAAGCTAAGAGAATTTTAACCAGTCGGGGTGTATGCCTAAAGCTAAAATATGTCTTAAAATGTTCATTATATTCTTTTGCATGGTCGAGAAATAAGGGCCTTAATATTTCTGTAACTTTTTGTACTGGGATTCTCAGATTATGGATTTCTGAAGAAATAAATATATATTTCAGGGAGATAACAGTAAATCTGATGGATGTGGTTACCCATATTAAAAAAGAAAATCAATAGAAAGAAAATATCCCGATTAGTAAGTACATATAGGTATCCCAATAGTATTCCCAATAATATAGTAGGGGTAATATATAATCCCAAGTATTTAAGTATGCACCTTTAATACATCCATATAATATTTAAAGGGTTTTTACCCGAATATCTCTTTGGTGGCTCAGCTAGCATCCAATCTGTCTAACACTGATGATGATTTTTTATAAAATCGAAAACGTTTTGTTTTGATGTAGCCCTTAAAGGGATATTTAATAAAAATTTATACCTTTTACAAAGGATTTTTTCCAATTTTTATATCCCGACAACATATCGAGGATACATCATTTATAATTTTCATATAACATACATATAAAATCAGAGATTGGTGTTAATTTTGAGAGTAAACTGAATGTTAGACCAAATAATATGTCGGGACAGTACGATGAGGTTTTTTCCAGTTTTTTTCCTCGCGATTTACTGTGGAATCGCTAACACGAGCATTTTACTGTCAGTATTGCATGTGGTTGTCTTTTTAAAGACAAATCACATGCTATGATTTTTTCTGACGGATATTTTTAAGTTAAAGCCGATTTCATGTAATCTAATGAACTCTCTTCCAATAAAGTCGTTTCAGGAACGCAACTTCTAAATATTGACAATATCGTTTTAAACTCATTTACTTTAAAATGTATAATATATCGATACATTTTTGGAAAAGTAACGTGACATTTTTGGCGAAAATCATGATTTTCCATTAAACTAACACTATTATTGTTTAGAAGGTACTGCAAAAGTGTAGTAAGCCTAGAATTACTATAAACATAATATACAGGGTGTCCCGAAAAGATTGGTCATAAATTATACCACACATTCTGGGGTCAAAAATAGTTCGATTGAACCTAACTTACCTTAGTACAAATGTACTCATAAAAAAAGTTACAGCCCTTTAAAGTTACAAAATGAAAATCGATTTTTTTTCAATATATCGAAAACTATTAGAGATTTTTTATTGAAAATAGATATGTATTATTCTTGTGGCAGGAACATCTTAAAACAAAATTATAGTGAAGTTTGTCCAACCCATAAAAATTTTATGGGGGTTTTGTTCCTTTAAACCCTCCCAAACTTTTGTGTACGTTCCAATTAATTCATTATTGTGATACCATTAGTTAAATACAACGTTTTTAAAACTTTTTTGCCTCTTAGTATTTTTTCGATAATCCAGTTTTTATCGAGATGCGGCTTCTTTTTTAATATATTTACATAAAAATTTTATGGGGGTTTTGTTCCTTTAAAGCCCCCAAACGTTTGTGTACGTTCCAATTAAACTATTATTGTGGTACCATTAGTTAAACACAGTGTTTTTAAAACTTTTTTGCCTCTTAGTCTTTTTTTGGCAAGTCACCTTTTATCGAGATGTGGCTTTTTTTCAAAATATACCTAAAAATGCAAATTATAAATAAATTCTCAGATTATTAACAGGTCTCTATAATCGTACTTAACCATATACTAATATGTGGTGGATTCGACAAATATTTAAAATATGTTGATAAACACTGGCTTATCGAAAAAGTACACTAAGAGGCAAAAAAGTTTTAAAAACATTGTGTTTAACTAATGGTGCCATAATAATAATTTAATTGGAACGTACACAAAAGTTCGCGGGGGTTTAAAGGAACAAAACTCCCATAAAAATTTTATGGGGTGCACAAATTTCACTTAAATTTTTTTATAAGATGTTGCTGCCATAAGAATGCCACATGTCAATTTTCAATAAAAAATGTCTAATTTTCGATATATGAAAAAGAATCGATTTTAATTTTGTAACTTCAAAGGGCTGTAACTTTTTTTGTGTGCACTATTGTATATAGGTAAGTGAGGTTCAATCAACTTATTTTTGACCCCAAAATATGTGGTATAATTTATGACCAATCTTTTCGGGACACCCTGTATATAGGCTTACTACAATTTGGCAGTGCCTTCTGAACAATAATAGTTAGTTAACGGAAAAACATGATTTTCAAAAATGTCACTTACGTTACTTTGCCATAAATGTATCGATATGTCTGAATTGTCAATATGCATGAGTCAGATAAAGTTAAATCAGAAGAAGTAACAAAAAAAATTTGCTTACTTTATTAATGTTTTGTATTTTGATAACAATTTCCGAAGAGAAACTTAAATTCCATGAATAGCTACAAAAGTTCCATCTACTTTATTGGCCATCAAATCATTTTCTCTACGTTAGCCCAGTAAATGAACGGGAAATTCGGCGATACCGTGTAATTTTCAGGGGCAACTCCGAATTGCATGAAAATTTGGATTTAGGTTCTACTTACCCTCCACTTCAAAGTTGAAATTGTGCCGTTGGTTGCTTTTACTTGGGGGGTGACAGTCACCCCTTCTCGGGGGTGAAAAAGCATACGTTCAATATAAGACTAGAAATGGAAAAATTGACTGATTTTAAGCAACTTTTGTTCTATAGAGTTTTTTACGTAAGTCAATACTTTCGAGTTATTTGCCATTGAAAATGTTGATTTTTCGACAAAAAAACTACGTTTTCAGACGGGTTTTCGCAAATAACTCAAAAAATAAATATTTCATCGAAAAAAATATCCTTAGCAAAAGTGTAGCCTATAAAAAACCCAAAAAATGGTGTATCAGTAAAGTCTATCAATCAAATAAAAACAAAGTTGTAGCTCATGAAAAATACGTTCTTATTCGTCTAATTCCAAATCGAATATTTCAAGGTGAAATCACCGAAAAATTAAGCAATTTTCGGGAAAAACCATTTAAACTTTTTTAAAGTGTTTATAAAAAACTTTGTTTTAATTGTTAACAAAAGTTTTAGCATTAAAAATAAGCGAGTTACGCTCAAAATAAAGTTGGCCCTCTTTTTTTGTAAAAAATCATGAAAATCTCGCCGTGTTTAGCTCCCCAAATGAAATTAATCGCTACCGCTTTACAAACAATTTACTTACCTATCTATTTTTTATATGATCTGTCAGTCTCACCGGTTTAAAGTGTTTATTTTTGAAAGGGTTATAATTGAGAAAGCTTGAATGGGTCACTAATCACGAGTGTATGCAAATTTTGAACAGCCATATCTGAACCAATTTTTGGCTTACGGAGAAACAAAATGAAACTAGCATATTTATAATAGCAAAACCTACATTTTTTTACTCTTTAAGATTTTTCTTATCACTAATACTTTTTAAGTTATTTTAAAAAAATGATATTTTTCAAAATTTTTTTTTTACTATAAAACCAAATGTTTTCAAAAATAAGCACTTCAAACCAATCAAACTTACAGATCATATAAACAATACACATACAGTTAAAATAGATGGTAAAGCCAAACGATTAACTTCATTTAGGGTGCTAAATAGAGGGAGGTTTTCACGATTTATTTTACCAAAAAAAGAGGCCAACTTTTTTTTCAGTGTAACTCGTTTATTTTTGATGCTGTAAACTTTTGTAAAAAACAAATAATAAGATTTTTTTCGATACTTTAAAAATGTTAATAAGGTTTTCCCGAAAAACGCTTCTTTCTTCGGTGATTTTGCGTTGAATTATTCGATTTGGAATTAGACGAATAAGAAAGTATTTTTCATGAGCTACAACTTTGCTTCTACTCAATTTGTAGTCTTTACTGGTACACCATTTTTTTCGTTTTTTTATAGGCTACACTTTTAACAAATATATTTTTTTCGAATATTGAATGGGTTGCATATGTGAGTCCATATTAAATGTAGTAATGAAACACAGACTTACTCACAATCATTTAATTATACTTTGACGACCGGTTTCGATCTCTACATTATACAGATCATCTTCAGGTCGGCGTTACAAGTAGTTAAATGCTACAATTAAAGAAAACCAGAGATGTAGAGATCGACACCGGTCGTCAAAGTATAATTAAATGATTGTGAGTAAGTCTGTGTTTCATTACTACATATTTTTTTCGATAAAATATTTACTTTTTGAGTTATTTGGGAAAAACAGTCTGAAAACGTAGTTTTTTTGTCGAAACATTTTAAATCGCGAATAACTTAAAAGTATTGACTTACGTAAAAAACTTTAAAGAACAAAAGTGCTTAAAATAAGTCAATTTATCCACTTCCGGCCTTATTTTAAACATGCGTTTTTCACCCTCCGAGAAGGGGTAAATGTCACCCCCCAAGTAAAAGCAACCAACTGCACAAATTCAGCTTTGAAGTGGAGGGTAAGTAGAACCTAAATCCAAATTTTCATGCAATTCGGAGTTGCCCCTGGAAATTACACTCCAAAACGGTCATTTATTGGGCTACGTTTGGGTCGTACTAAATTTGCAAAAGTTTATAGTATTTGATCTATGGAAAAAAGAATAAACAAGTCAGATGGCAAGATGGCTTGAACGCTGAGATATGGATTTATAGTGGCCTGATGTTGCACTTAAGCCTTTTCACCTTCTTCTTCTTCTTATGCAATCCACTGATGTATGTTAGTGATCACGTTTGACCATTTTTCTCTATCCCTTGCAGTGAGTATTAGGTCTCCTATATTTCTTAGCGCTGTCTATTGTTTGATATTACGGAACCATGACATTTTCTTCCTGCCCACTCCTCTTCCTCCTTCGATCTTTCCTCCAATTAAGGTTTTCAGAAATTTGTATCTTTCGTTTCGAATTACGTGCCCCAGGAATGCCGTTTGTCTCTATTTAATTGTGCATAGGAGTTGTCATTATCTACCAATTCTTCTCAGGATTTCTTCATTTGATATTCATGGTTCAGGCAACTTTGAGGATTCGTCGATAAATTCACGTCTCAAATGCCTCTAGTTTATTCAATGTGTTGATTTTTAAAGTCCAGCCTTCCATGCCATATAGGAGCACCGATCATATATAGAATTTTGTGAATCCTAAACCTTGATTACACGTAACGAGTATTGTAGCGAGACAGTGTTCTCGACCGAGTGCTCGTTTGGTATAAACATACTAACGAGTACTTGGCCGAGCACTAGACCCAGTCATATGGCGAGACATTCACTCGGATCTTGTTCTATTTACTAGCCCGAGTCTTCGACCTCCCACCTTTCAGTCGTATACTCGCCAATCCACTCGGTATGCGTAAACAACACTCTCTGTGTAACTGTGCATATTACCTTCATCAAAGGAGACGACTTGTATTAATCAATGTGATTTTTGATTCTCAATAACTCAAATAGCTAACAAATAGCTAACAAATGAAACAGATAGGACAATAAAGTTTAGTTCAGTTGTATAAGTCACACCCGTACTCATGAAATTTCAAATCTTTGGAGTATAAAAATAAACAAAAACGTGATGCAGCATATGTATCGATTGTAGAAGAAATAAATATTGTTGGTTTTAAAACTGAAGAAGTCAAATAAAAAAAAATTAATTCGACATATACCTAGACAAGAAATAAAAAATCAATGAATCGAAGAAATGGGGAGCAGCGAGATTTGGTCTTCTTAAAATCCATTGTCTGTAGTCTATAGTCCAAAGACGCTTATCTCCTTCTCAAAATATATCCGTCAAATCTTGTATAAGCAGTGGTATAAGCCGTTTGATATATTTTTAATGTTAGCTTTATGATCCATAAGTACACTACTCCTTGTTTTTGTGAATCGAAACTGAGCTGACTCGCCTCCAAATTCAAAAATTGCCAAATACGTATAAACCATCGCTCGCCCTCACCACTGTGTCGGCGTAGTAACAGTTTGCTGTCTCGCCACTGTACTCGTTACGTGTAATCAAGCCATTATTAGTCTAAGGTTCAGATAAAAGTCAGAGCTCGTAAAAACGTTTCTGAATTTTATGAATGTGCATCTGGCCATTTCTATCCGACATTTAATTTTTATATCCGACTTCCAGTGTTCACATAGCCAGGTTCCCAGGTACTTAAATTTTCTAACGCGTTCTACATCTTGATTGTTATATGCTAGTCTTGCATTAATACATAATTGACGGCTGATTATAAGAAACTTTGTCTTTTTTATGTTGATGCTAAATCCCATGTTATTGATATGTTATTGGTATGTTCTTGGTATGTTCTCCAATTTTAATAAGATTTTGGAGGTATTCTACATTGTCCGCTATTCAGACCGAGTCATCCACATATCGTATATTATTGACCCAGGTACCATTTACTTTGATGCCGCTTTCGCATTCCTCAAGAGCTTCCTGGAAGATACTTTCTGAATATAAATTGAACACCAGTGGGAAGAGAAAGCATCCCTGTCTTACAGAGAATTTTTTGAGCTTGCGTTGTTTCGTTATCCACCTTACGACAGCTGTTAAAGTAACGAGCTTCTATACAACGAATACCTTTTTGATCTATAGGTACACCTACTTAATAATTTTTACTTAAAACTGCATCAGTGTATATTTAAAAATTATCTTATTTTCAGGTCGTGGTGTAATGCCGAGTGTAAAACTAGCCTTGGATCATGTGAATGAACATTCTTCTATTTTGAGAAACTATAGACTGCATATGTGGTGGAACGACACTATGGTAAGGAAATATAATATTATAATTCAAGTTCTTTTTTATTGTTTAAATACAGTTTACCTGCTATAATCTACAAGAGATCCACATCACCAAATAGAAATAACACAATGTAAGCAAAGTTAAAAACTTGGTAATTTTTTATTGATAAAATTGAAACTCTATATACCTACCTTTTCTACTGATAAAAATACAATATCTGTTAATTTTGAAAAAAAATACACGGAACTTAAAATTTATCCTTAATGGTCCTGACAGGCCTCACTCGACCGCACGTATAATTTTATTAATTTTGTGTCCATCATTAAGTCTTGGCCATGTATTGTATGTACATACATATTGTTTAATAATGCTGCAGAGGGAGTGTGCTGAATGAATTTCTGTATAGACTGTTTTTAAAATATTTAGTATGGGATCCGAATATAGGTCGATCTGTACCCATCTGCTTGCCGGATAAAACATTGTTTTTATTAAATTTCATACATAGACCAATATTTTTAGCATGGGTTGCCTATCAAAATCGTGTCATAACTATCCTTAAGGGGGGGCCGAAGGGGTTGAAATCAATATTGCAAGCACATTTTTTTAAGTTATCCTTCTTTACGATCGAGAGGGAAATTTTATAATGCCGGGCGCATGCGCACACAGACAGTATGTATTTCGTTGCGAATCTTTCAAGATATGTATGTATCAGCGCTGTCAGCGCAAATAATCATATTATATCATATAAAAGGATATATTAGTGTTCTTAGTAAATGTATTATTTATTATAATTTTAGTGTCTTTGGATTTGTCTTCCTCGGGAATAAGATATTTTATAATAATAGTAAGTATTATTATGTATCACTTTATCAATCAAAGATAGAGTAAAAATTTTAATTTTAATTATAACGCGGGCACATAAATTTGATACACCCTGTATATTGATTTTTAACTATTTAGTAGAAGGTAGCTTTTACGCAGTGGGTTTCTCCTTAATGAGTTTTTCCCCGAAGAATTAAAGACATTTGTAAATAAGTGAAGTGAAAGACAATTTATTTCGGATTATAATTTTAAAAAGATTGTTTGTTACGGGAAAGGTAAAATCCACAGCTAATTTTAATTATTAGTTTTTAGAAAAATAAAGGTAGAGAGATTTGGAATTTTAAGGCTGTTTGTTTAAACACAAGAATTTTTGTATAATTTCCGAAAAGTGATTAGTTTGAGTAGAAGTATTGTTTGAAATAATGCCTGGGTTTTTCGAATGGAAAAGAGAAATGTTTCTGATTGGCTTGGCAATTTGGAAGGGGGAAAGAGAGGTTTTGAATGTTCAGACAGTTTGGAAAAGAAAGATCATTGTGTTGCGGGCATCCGAGAAGGGCAGTCGAAAGTTTTCGCGTAGAGTTCAGAAGCAAGTACTAGTGGTTTTGTTTGTTAGTGGAGACTGGGTGAAAAGTGGAACGAGAGACAAATCAAATCGAGAAGAAATACCTCTTTGATTCTGTAGAGAGATTCTTTGTCCAAGAGAGTAAGTTACAAGATTTATCGTTATTAAAATTATTTGTGACACCAAGTAAAAAAGATACTTGGTCTCAGGAGATTATTATTGAGAGAAAGAGAGGAGAGAGTTTTGGGAGTTTATTGAACGAGTACTGGTCAAAAGCGGCCTGGCTTGTGTTTTGGAGAAATAGTTGCTGGTATCCTGCTGGATTGATGCTGAGAACGGAGAGGGCTTTGATTGGTAGCCTAACATAATCAACAAGGAAAAGCTGTTTGGGTCGAGAGGAGACATCATTGTGTGTGAATCAAAATGGTCAGTCAATAACTTATGTGATAGATGTTCTTTATAATCAGAAGTTAAAATATTTGTGTAAAAGCATATGAATTAAGGTTCCAATATTTCAATAATTTAATAGGAAGTATAAGTAGTTTTGCAAATACCTAAATTTGTTTGTTTAGCTTATTTTATAACTGGTATCAGGAACAAAGCGATCAATATTTGTTTAAATTAGATTAATTATATGGTAAAAGTTTCATTTGGACAATTATGCCCACAGGATTTAATTGATAGATTTTCAGAGCATTGCTTTTAATAATAAAGGTATTTGTATGTGCTTATTTATGATTTTTCTATATATTTCCTATTTTATCCCGATAAGGATCAACTAAGAGATACTGAAGCCACGAGAAAAGATAAGTATAACCTAAGATAATTTTAGTTAATTTTTATGACAAAAAGGCACCCTGAGATTTTTTATTAATTGTTGTATGATTTGCGTCAATTCAATAATTAATTAAATAAATACTCAATTAAAATAAAAGTAATCGAAAGCAGATCATAACAGTATATTTAAAGTATTTTTGTATACTGCACTTGGTCTATTAAATTTGTCAGTATGTATGAGAAATCTTGTAACCTGTCAAAGCAAAAGTAATATAGCTCAGTGGTAGAGCGTGTGACCGGAGATCAAGAGGTCCCGGGTTCAAATCCCGGACGATTCATATTCTTTTTTTTTATATTTTTGGTATCGTTTTAATATTTTTTTTAAGTGGTAGGTAAAGAAAGTTAGTTTAATATTTAAATAAAATACAAATAACCTGTTAAGTATATTAATTTCGTTGAAATCATAATAATAGAAGTATAACTTCTTATGTGCGTACAAAGTACACACACATTCTTTTTTTAAGTAATGCAGAATTATTTTATTTTTAAATTAAATAGGCATATTCAGTACAATTCATAGACTATTCAAGAAAAAATATTGAAAAATATGCCAACGGTGGCAAGTTTTTAAAGACACCTTAAAAACAATGAATATTTTATAATAGTGGACTGTGTAAAGAAAATATACAAAATTCCATGTGGGTTGGTCCACATGGTTCCAAGTAGATTTGAGTTACAATGTCTACAGCCTTTGAAAAAAGCAGTTCTGAGAAAAACGCGTTTAAAATATTGTCATCGTTTATTTTCAATTTTTTTGTCTGTCAAAACGTAAAGTTATGCACACCGGAATATGTTCTTGAATCGCGGAGTAATTTACAAACGAAAATGAAAACAGCTGTTGACCGTTATTCACTGCGCTCAAGCGAGCTGGCGCAAACTTGCTGCAAAGCGAGTCGAAGATAGGGAGTTAGGGAGATAGTGGTGAATGTCACTACCTTCGACTCGCTTTGCAGCAGGTTCGCGCCAGCACGCTTGAACGTAGGGAACAACGGTCAATATCTGTTCTCATTTTCCTTTGTAAATTATTCCGCAATTCAAAAATATATTCCGGTGTGCATCATTTTAAGATTTGACAGACAAAAATGAAATTGAAAATAAAAGTTAAAAATACTTTAAATTATTTTTCCTCAAAACTGCTTTTTTCAAAGGCTGACATTGTAACTTAAAAACTACTTGACCGACCCACCTAGAACTTTCTATATACTTTCTTTAGACATTCCTTGAGGTAACGCTGTCGAGATATTTTTTGTTTTTTACTTATTTTTTGTTTAACAATAATAATAATAATGTTAATTTTCACCCTTTTGCAAAAATATTCGTTGTTTTGACTTCTGAGTGATATCAAAAAGTCAAAATGCGATAAAACTAAGAAAACTCGACAGCGTTACCTCGAGAAACTCATAAGCTAATAAAATATTTTTGAATTTTTTGTTTACCATTCATTGTTTTTTGAGGTGTCTTTAAAAATTCCATTGGGTTGGTCAAGGAGATTTGAGTTACAATGTCTACAGCCTTTGAAAAAAGCAGTTTTGAGGAAAACGCGTTTAAGGTATTGTCAACTTTTATTTTCAATTTTTCTTGTCTGTCAAATCGTAAAGTGATGCACACCGGAATATGTTCTTGAATCGCGGAGTAATTTACAAACAAAAATGAGAACAGCTGTTGACCGTTTCTCATTACGCTCAAGCGCTGGCGCGAACTTGTTGCAAAGCGAGTCGAAAGTAGAAAGGTAGGGAGATAGTGTTGAATATCCCTACTTTCGACTCGCTTTGTAGCAGGTTCGCATCAGCACGCTTGAACGTAGTGAACAACGGTCAAGAGCTGTTCTCATTTTCTTTTGTAAATTACTCGGATACTATAAGTACAGTAAATTACTACCTATATTCGGATCTTAGACTATAAGTAATAAAAATAATACATGAATATCATTCGAATCCGTTAACTACTTTTTAATATTTAGTATTCTAGGTGATAAATTCTTTAGACATTCTATATTAAAAAATAGTATACTTAAACGTCTTATTTAATAATATGTGGGTATTTACAACAGGTTAAACTTAGCTTACTACTAAATAAATTAACTCTCATAAAAAGGTAAAAGCAATTAAATAGCTTTATTTGTATATCTATGTAGGTACATGTCGTCTCAGTAAACAAAACAGATATTAAAAAAATTGTTGAGAAATTATATCTACCAGAACGATGAAAATAATTAGGCTATTAAGCAAAAATAAATGTTTTAAATTGTTTTGTTATCTTTTTCGAAATAAATGAATAACGAGATGTTATTGCTCAAACAAATATATTAGCAAAAATTGGTATTTTACACCGAGCTAGATACAAAAAACAAGACTACCAAAATAAACAACATTATCAGTAGTAATTGCACAAGAGCTCTAAAATTATATATTAATTTTAGAGAACGAGTGCAATTTGTTGCGATTATTTCATGAATAAAACTGTTCAAAACCAAAATTTTATTGTAATTTATTTATGTAAGTACAAATTAGTACAATTAAACACACAGTTGTTATAAATATTGAGGGTTGAAAGTCATCACTTTTATAATTTTTAAAATATTAAATGTCATTAATCTCACTAAATGTATTTTTTCGTAGCAACGAAGGCATCTGACGTAATATACTTGACGACGGGAAATTATCAAAAATAATCGATTTAATTTAGATTTCTGTAGCTTTCTATTGGTCAGAATCTCATATGAATGAAATAATCAGTAGTAATTGCACAAGAGCTCTAAAATTATCGAATTTTTCCAGAGTGACACTTTGACAGTTTTAATTTCACGACCCGAAGGGGAGTGAAATTATGTCAAAGTGTCACGAGGGCAAAAATTCGATAATAATTTTAGAGATCGGGTGCAAGTTGCTGCGATTATTTCATGAATAAAACTGTTCAAAACCAAAATTTTATTGTAATTTATTTATGTAAGTACAAATTAGTACAATTAAACACACAGTTGTTATAAATATTTGACGGTTGAAAGTCATCACTTTTATAATTTTTAAAACATTAATTGTCATTAAATGTCACTGAATGTATTTTTTCGTAGCAACGAAGGGCATCTGACGTAATATACTTGACGACGGGATATTATCAAAAATTATCGGGTATAATATCACAAGAGAGTGAGAATAAATTGAAAATAATGCGACAGTTCTTCGAAAATTGGTTGTCTGGCAATAGACACGAGAGCCCGCAGGGCTCGAGTGGCTATTGTCCAATGACAACAAAATTGAGTAAAAATGAAGCATTATTTTCTTATTTATTCTTACTGTCGTGTGATATCCGTAAGATTATTTTTTAACACGTTTATTATGGATATTTTATAATCACTTTAATTTTCATTTTCGTAGGTTTCTATTCAGAATGTCCTATGAATGAAATAATCATACAAAAACACAGAACTCTAACTAGCCCAGTAAATGAACGGGAAACACGGCGATACCGTTTAATTATCAGGGGCAACTACGAATTGCATGAAAATTTGGATTTAGGTTCTACTTACCCTCCATTTCAAAGTTGAATTTGTGCCGTTGGTTGCTTTTAGTTGGGGGGTGACAGTAACCCCTTCTCGGGGGTGAAAAAAATACGTTCAAGATAAGTCCGGAAATAAATAAATTGACTCATTATAAGAAACTCATAGAGTTTTTTTATGTAAGTCAATACTTTTCGAGTTATTTGCGATTGAAAATGTTTATTTTTCGACAAAAAACCTACGTTTTCAGACGATTTTTCGCAAATAACTCAAAAAGTGAGTATTTTATCGAAAAAAATATTTTTAGCAAAAATGTAGCTTAGAAGAAAACGAAAAGAGCTGTGTATTCGCAAAGTCTATAGATCCAGCAAAAGAAAAGAAAATTTGTAACTCATTAAAAATACGAATATTTCATCGTGAAATAACCAAAAAATAAACCACTGTTCGGGAAAACCCTATTTAAACTGTTTTAAAGGGTCTATTGAATAAAAAGAAGTATTTGCTTTTACTTCCTCGTATTTAAGTATTTACTTAATAGTAATTGAATAAAGCATTAAAGAAATGACTTTATTCAATTAGTATTAAGTAAATACTTAAATACTTGTAAGTAAAAGCAAATACTTCTTTTTATTCAATAGACCCAATGTGTTTAAAAGCAGCTTTATTTTAATGGTTTATAAAAGTTTCTAGCATTAAAAATAAGCGAGTTACGCTCAAAATAAAGTTGGACCCTTTTTTTTTGGTAAAAAAAATCATGATAATCTTCCCATGTTTAGCTTCCCAAATGAAATTAATCGTTACCGCTTTACCAAAAATTTACTTTACTTATCTATTTTTTATATGATCTGTCAGTTTCACCGGTTTAAAGTGCTTATTTTGGAAAGGTTTATAGTTAAAAGGGCTTGAACGAGTCACAAATCAGGAGTGTATGCAAACTTTGAACAGCCATATCTTAACCCATTTTTGTCTTACAGAAAAACAAAATGAAACTACAATATTTATAACAGCAAAACCTACATTTTTTTACTCTTTGAGCTTTTCGTATCATTAATGCTTTTTAAATTATTTTGAAAATAGGAAATTTTTCCAAAATTCTTAGAAAATTTTTTTTACTCTAAAACCAAATTTTTGTCAAAAATAAGCACTTTAAACCGGTCAAACTTACAGATCATACATTTAAAGTAAATGGTAAAGCGGTAACAATTAATTTTATTTAGGGTGCTAAATAGAGAGAGATTTTCACGATTTCTTTTACCAAAAAAAGGAACAACATTTTTTCAGTGTAACTCGTTTATTTTTGATGCCAGAAACTTTTATGAACAATAAAAATAAACATTTTTTTAAACACTTAAACAAATGTTAATAAGTTTTTTCCCAAAATTGCTTACTTTTTCGGTGTTTTCACGTTGAAATATTCGATTTGGAATAAGACGGTATTTGGACGAATAAGAAGGTATTTTTCACGAGCTCCAACTTTGCTTTTACTCGGTTTATAGACTTTACTGATATACAATTTTTTCAGCTTTTTTAAAGCTACACTTTTGCTGAGAATATTATTTTCGATAAAATATTTACTTTTTGAGTTATTTGCATAATATCTGTTGACATCTTGATCTGTTCCTACGATACCGCATAATAAAGTGTTATGTATATAGTGTACTATTACACGGCGTGGAAGCTTGGACGTTAACAGTCAGCTCGTTATGACGTTTAGAGAGCTTTGAGATGTGGGTATTTCGTCGTATGCTGAAAATTCCATGGACCAACCGCGTTAAAAATGAAGAAGTCTTAAGGCGAATGAATAGAGAACGTGAACTCACAGAAATTGTCAAGAAACGTAAAACATCTTATCTTGGACACATATGTAGACCAGTGGCGGCTTGTCCTATGAGGCAGGTGAGGCAGTGCCTCATCATTATATAAATCGATTATTTACGTTATTTCGTTGTTTTATAATCAGTTTTTTAAATATAATTTAGCTTTTTAAAATTACCTAAATACCTTTATTTTTATGAAAAAAATTAAAATCGGTACGGGTCAGAAAAATTAAGAACAATCTCAATGTAATTAGAAAATCGATTCGAAATCTTTTAAAACTAGCAAGGAAATGCATCGGACAAAATGGCGGACATTTTGAGCAACTGTTATAGTTCAAATATTTTTAATTTATGTTAAATTGTTGAATTGTTTATACGAATTTTTTTTATTAGATATAGCTGTTTTTTTTTAATAATTTACTAAATCATTAAAATATCCCAATTCTCGCAATTCTATTTTTTAACTATGTACATAACAGCTACAAATCCATAGTATCCATGAAGCCAACGTAATAAATAAGTATTAAGTATTTTTAAAATAAGTATTGATTCGTTAACATTAAATTTTTAAAAATTAATAACACCTGGTTTTTAACCTTTAAGATTTCAATATTGATGTAATTAAATCAACGGCGCAAAAAATTAAAATAAATATTTAATCACAGTTTTTATGCTCTTTTAAAATGCGCGGACAAATTTTCAAAATTTCAAGATACAGGGTGTTGGTTCAAGGTCACAATTAATTTATATTTTTTTGTTAATCCGGACCTGGATTTTTGTTTTCATTAGTAATTGGGTCGTTCCAATGTGGTAAATAAGTATTGATTATTTTTAAAATGAGTATTTATTCATTAACTTTAATAATTTATAACTAAAAGTTAATAATATCAGCTTTTTAAGAGTTCTTAAAAAATTCGATATAATTTCAAAATTAAAGTCATAAAATTGTCTGGCCGAAAAATTGAAGCGAACCGTATAACTTATTTTTTTGTGCTCTTTTCAAATATGCAAACAGATTTTCAAAATTTTAATATACAGGGTGTTGTTTTAAGGTCACAATTACTTTATAATTTTTTATTAATCCGGACCTGGATTTTTCTTATGGTTAGTATGTCGGTCGTTTGGGTTTTGAATGAGACATATGTGTACCAAATATCAAATAAATATACAGGGTGGTTCTAAAGTTATGGCTTAGGAAAGAAATAGGCAAAATCGATAAAACACTCTGTAACTCGGTTATAAAAGTCGGTAGGGCAAAAAATGTAGTATATCTAAAACCGGCTCGATGACCTCTATTCACCGTTAAAGTATTCCCGTTTCCCAATGAAACACCCTGTATAAGCAAAATATGCCGCAAAAATAAGCAAAGTTTTTATGAAATAAGCAAAGTTCAAGAAAAAAACCTGTAAGTAAACATGGATATGATATAAATATAAATAAAGGACATTAACATTAAATTGCATTTATTTTTAATAATCGTATTATTAACAATAAATAAAAAATTAAAAAAATGTTAAACTATAATATAAAAAATAATCTAAAAATGATTAACATGTTAATATATTTTTTATTCATAGCCATTAGCATAAAAACAATTAACAATAATATGTTTTTCAAAATTTTCTTGTAAAAAGCTATATTATTTATATCTAGAAAAAGTTCTTTCAACATCTGCAGATGTGATTGGTGCGTAGGTATTTAAATTTAGACAAATGTTCCGATACTACCGAAAAGTATTTTACAATAATATAATAAATTTGGGCTTTCTGCAGACAAATATTAGTTTATTACATAGACAGGTATAACGATTGGTTTTCCCGTTTATCTCCTAAGCCTAAGGGATTAAAATGCTTATGGTTTATTGAATTATTAGGGTTCTATAGCTCTGTATACTTACAGAATTTTGCTTAAGACAGGAAGAAATACATGAAATTTAACTATAGGTTATCATAAGTAGTAACATAAACAAAGATATGCAACATATCTTTAAAATAAGCATTTTTACTTAAAATCCTAATATTAAGCAAAAAAAGCAAAAAAAAGCAAACTGCTTATAACCCGGACTTTACATGAGTAAATTAGTGTAGTAGTAGTAAATTGACCATAAACACATTAATATGGCTTTGCCAGGGGAGAGTTCACAAACTTAAATTGAACTTTAAAACGTCAGAACGTTCTATCGTTATAATCTGTAAATAATACCAGCAGCACGTTTAATGGGAATTCGCGGTTCAGCTTAAGTATCGATCCATAAACTTCATCTCCATTAGCCATGAACACTGAACAGCTACTTGTTACGTTATACCTACACTGTTTGCTGTCAAGGGTTTGTAATGTTAGGAAGCTTATTTCAAGGGGATATAACTATAAACTGGTCTTAATACAACATTGTAAAGGTGTCCCAAGTAAACTAATATACAGTGCGCTGAAATAAGTGTTACCCCCCCCCCCTCCCATATTAACTCATTTATTTTTAGTACATAAGTAAAACGCTCGGACAGGTAGATTTTTAAAATAATCAAAGTATATTACAGCATCAATGTTTCGAACTATACGCGATCCCTCTTCAGGTGACAGTCATAACTTTGATTTTTTTAAATGGAGAAGTACATGATGTCTGTGACACCTCATATAAAAGTTTTTGAAATACTGATTACAAAAATGTATAATACTTGGCAAAATTTCTCTCAAATGCTTTTTAAGTGCATTCATTTTTTTTTTCGAATCCTGAGAAAACTAATCAGTATTTTTGAAAAATTTAAACGCAGAAGGTAAATTACATTGTTACCGAGGGCCGAAAATCCCTAAAAACTTTTATGTTTATTTTAATAAGTTACAGGGGTAAAAAAAAAGAAAAAATTCAATGTGATTTTTAATTTCAAATATCTCATTCCAAAGAAACTTTTTGTTTATTCTAAGGGACTTTCGGCCGTCGGTAATAATGTAATCTTTCATTCTGCGTTTGAATTTTTCAAAAATTCGTATTAGTTTTCTCAGAAGTCAAAAAAACATGAATGCATTAAAAAACTATTGGACGAAATTGTACGCTAGTGTTATATACTTTTGTAATCAGTATTTCAAAAGCTTTTAAATGAGGTTTCACATAATGTACTTTTCCATTTAAAAAAGAATGTGTGTGTACTTTGTACGCACGTAAGAAGTTATACGTCTACTAATTATGTGATTTTTAAGGTAATACCAAAAATTTTAAAAAATAAAAGAATAAAACGCACACAAACAAACTGAAAAATGCCACAAAGAAAAAATGATTTCTGAACGATAATAATTGTTAGCAAAAGTTTTAAATACGCATTTTCTGAAAAAAAAATTATATAACAAATATACTTACAATCATAAAATACATAAAAAAATAAAAAAATAAAAACTTGCATCGGGAATCGAACCCGTGACTTTCGGGGCGCTTTGATTCGTAATCGAAGCCTAGACTCACTCGCCCAATTCCACATTATTTGTCATGTGGAAAAATAGGGTAACTGAACGTTTTACTGTTTGACAGTTGTTTTGAATATAATTAAATTACGTAGTTTAAATTTTGTGGAAGAAAATATTAAAATATAACAAAACAGTAAAAAAACAATATATTAGATGAAGATTGGTAGAACTTTTGTTGGTAATCAAATTAAGTATGTAAATCAAAGCATTACATACCTACTAGATAAATAAATCTACGCCAAAAAATCATAATTTAAAAATAAAAATCGAACCTAATTTGGGATTTCTCTCTAAAATCCCCATTCTTGAGAAAATAAATTTACAGTAGAGCGTCGATTATCCGAACGTCGATCAACCGAACGACCGCTTATTCGAACTATCGACTCCCGCGTCCCGCACTCGAATACCGAGCAAGCGTTAGTAATTGACGCTTAAAATATCTTCAATTTTCTTCAATATTGTATCCAAAAATAATTATGTTGTTGCAAAAACTGCACTTTTTTGTTTAGTTGCTAGTTGTCATTATCAAGATATAAATAAATATGTAGGTATATAAATATGGCTTTTATTCACTTGTGGATAAATATGTATGACTATAAATATGTATCAATATAATGTAGTTCGATTATCCGTACAAATCGGTTTTCCGAACACCTATGTCCCCCAATTAGTTCGGATAATCGACGCTCTACTGTATTTCAACCTAATCCAAATGGGTAATTACAATATGATTATAATAAAAACTACTTACCAAATTAGAATGAGTTTTCCTTGACCAAAATAGTCCAAAAATATAGGTATATGAAAACTATTTAAAAAGGCAGTATAACTATTAACTAACTTTTGTTTGTTGTTTCTTTTCACACAAATTTTAAAACGCAACAACCATAAATAATCAAACTAGAGCTGTACCACAGCCGCCATATTGAATAATTTTTGACATGTCATTTGAACATCCAATCAGAACAAAGTTATAATGCGCATGCGCCGGGATCAAAGGTTTTAACATATAAAAATTCACCCTCATATCGCCGGTAAAGAAGTATAACTTCAAAAAATCAAAGTTACTACTGTCACCTGAAGAGGGATCGCGTAAAGTTCGGAACATTGATGCTATAATATATAATATACTATGATTATTTTAAAAATCGATCTGTCCGAGCGTTTTGCTTATGTGCTAAAAATAAATAAGTTAATATGGGGGTAATACTTATTCCAGCGCACTGTACTTGAAAACCCTTAGGAAGAGAAAAAGAGGGACACGAAATTTGGGAAAAAGATGAGAAAGAAAAAGAAAAATCATAAAGACAGAAGAGATAGTAGCGAGAGTGGGGGAGAAAACAGAAGGGGAAAGGAAAGGGATGAAACTTGAGAGGAGAAAAGCTAGAGAAGATAAGTGGAAGAAAAGGAAGATATGAGGGAAAAGAGCGAAGGAAGAGAGAAGCAGCAAACCAAGAGAGAGCAAAAAAATTGAAAAAGGAAAGAAAGGAAGAAATCAGACAGAAGGACCACAAAAATAAAATGAGGGAGGTCGACATCCTGAGAAATCGAATGTTCGATTATATCAAGGAAGTGGAGGAAAATAAGGAGAAAGAATAGGTTCTAAAGAAGTCTGTGTGCACGACATCTATAGATGTGGAAGAGAAAGTTAAGAAGACGGCGACATTGATTTTTCAAGTGGACCTAGAGAATCCATTAAAAAAGGGTAGACGGTGTCGCGGATAAGAAGGCAAAATGCGAGTACGAAAAGACAATAGAGGTCCTAAATGAACACTAACCGGAGGAAGTCTTCATCGAGGATTGTAGTGAAAGAAGAGGACATCTTTGAAATTACAGGAAACGTGACAGTATTTGACACCAAGAACGACGAGACAACAAAGCTATGAAAAAGACGAAAGTTATATTTCTGGAGCTACCAGGTACTCCATGGGAGGTGGATGAGGAGAACGGCCTGGAAACTATGAGAGGGAAGTATGAGAAAAAGAATGCAAGAAAACCTTTAAAAAAGCTGTATGGGATGGAATAGAAGGCAAATGATAAATCCAGAGATATGCGTATTTGCAGATGATATGTATATTAGAGGAATAAGTGGAAAAGAGTTAGAATTAGTAGAAACCCTTAGCAGCACAAACTATGCTGCAATAGCCATCAGTGAGACAAAAAAAGGGAGCTGGGGAGCTAAATCAAACATATACAAGTACCTAGGAACAGTCATTAAATAACAGAAGAAGCATTGAGGATGATCTCAACAAGAGACTATAAAGAGTACAGAAAAAATATCTCAGAAGAAGATAGGGGGCAGGAAAGACAGACAAATTCAGATGGGGAGTAAAAGGCAAGTGGAAAGTGTGTGGGAAGCTAAATCAATAGGGAAAAATAGATGGGACAGACCAATAAATGAGTGGAAAACGACATAGCAGAGATATTACAAAATAATGGTAGATCTTGACAAGAAGCAACACAAATGGCGAACGAAGAACAGACAAGAATATAGAAAATTCATTACAAGTTACACCTCGACACCGAACCGAACGAGAAGAAGAGGAACGAACGATGATTTAGGTGTGTGTAAATAGTAGTATTATTACTTTTTAATTAGTATTCAACACTGGTCTCCCATTTGTATTTTTCTCATTTTATAAATTGATATATGTAAAATATTATCTTCTTCTTCTTCTTCTTCTTCTTTAGCCTGTGTTCGTCCACTGCTGGACATAGGCCTCTTCCATTTGCTTCCATCGATTTCTACTCATGGCAATTCTCATCCACTGCTTGCCCGCGACTTGTTTGATATCATCTGCCCACCTCTTCTGCGGTTTGCCTACTCTCGCCTGTTCTCTCTTGGTCTCCAGTTTGTTAGTCTCTGTGTCCATTTTTCGGGATTATCTCGGGCAACATGTCCGACCCATTGCCACTTGAGCCTTGCTATACGTTCTGCGACATCAGTAATCTTTGTTCTTTCACAAATGTTGATATTTCGAATTCTGTTTCTCAAACTAATCCCTAGTATGGTCCTCTCCATCGCTCTTTGCATTGTACTGAGCAGCTCTAAGGTTTTCTTTCTAAAGGCCATGGTCTCCAGTCCATATGTAGTTACAGATAAGATACATTTTTGTCATAAACTCGACGTTTTAGACACATTGGTATATCTTTATTCTTCAAGATAAAGCTTAACTTGCCGAAAGTTACCAAAGACAATTGTTTGCGTCTTTTTATTTCGGCTATTTGGTTTTCTTTGCCGATTTTAATGGTATGTCCAAGATATATATAGTGGTCTACACAACGGCGGATCCAGCAACCTTGCAAGGTAGGGGGCAATGAAATAAAAATTTTCTCGTCACTGGCGTACGCAGGATTCTTATTCGGAATGGGCTAATATTTTCTTTTTATTCATGTACCATATCCTTTCAGAACGTTGGTTACCATCATAGTTATTTTAATTTTATTCACTACCACCCTAAATTAACCACGAAGTGCTTCTTCGTCCTAGACTGTGTTTGCCTTCTTTTTTCACTTGCATAATATTTTGTAGCAACCTATATTTGGGACCTCTCATTACCTACATGTCTGAAATACTCCAGCTTTCTCTTCTTGGTGCCTTTTATAATCTCACTAGTCTTGCTGAGACGTTCTAGTAGTGTAAATTTTACAATCATCTCCACCCAATAAACTCTTAAAATTCTTCACAGTCCAAGACTCGACACCATACAGTAAGACGCTTTAAGTAAGTACCATACACACCATACAGTAAGTCTTAAGGCGTTTGAAAGCAGAAAACTATCGTTCTGCAGGTGATGTACCTACTAAAAGGCAAATTAAGCAATATTTGTATTAGTATTTTACAATGTGAAAAAATGTGCAAAATTTAAAGCTTTGTATGACTGAATTTTTACTGTTTGTACTTCAGATCTTAACATAGCCTCAGGTGAGAATGAAATTGTTTTTGAGACGAAACTGGCTCATTAATTTGCCACAAAGAAAAAACAAATTACTATTGTTATCTGATCTCTGGCATTAGATGATAATAAACAGATTTATAGTGGGAATTTTTAAAAATGAATAACCATTTTCAATGTCGTTGCAACACGAAACTACAGCCGCGCGATATTCTAGTCCAATCAGAGAGTGCCGCAAGCACCTCTACCGGTTTCGAAACTTATTAGTCTCTCATCAGGAGGCACATATGCTGCTCTCCCCGATCCAACCAAAACAAACCCCGGCGTGCAGTCACGAATCGCAACGAACGAAATGGCATAGATGCCCTAGCGGCAACTGCTATCAAAACTCTAAGTTTTCACTCTAATGGCATATAAAGCAACATAATGCTACTCTAGATCCCACCAGGGATCTAGAATGAAAAGAATGAAAACAATGGGATCTCGTTGGAATGGGGTGGGGTTCTCGTTGGAACTTTACCGCACTGAGCAGATGGGACGTGAATTATATATTGTAAAATTCTCTCATCTTCCTTAGTCTCGGCATCCGTATGGCTTGCAAATTGTAGAAGCCTCGGAGGTGTAACTAGAGAAGGTTCCCATTGTTTTCATTCTGGTGGGATCTAGAGTAGCATTATGTTGCTTTATATGCCATTAGAGTGAAAACTTAGAGTTTTGATAGCAGTTGCCGCTAGGGCATCTATGCCATTTCGTTCGTTGCGATTCGTGACTGCACGCCGGGGTTTGTTTTGGTTGGATCGGGGAGAGCAGCATATGTGCCTCCTGATGAGAGACTAATAAGTTTCGAAACCGGTAGAGGTGCTTGCGGCACTCTCTGATTGGACTAGAATATCGCGCGGCTGTAGTTTCGTGTTGCAACGACATTGAAAATGGTTATTCATTTTTGATTTACTTTACTCTGTTTGGAGTACAAAGGGAACTATTCTCGTTGGAACTTTACCGCGTTGAGCAGATGGGACGTGAAATATATATTGTAAAATTCCCTCATCTTCCTTAGTCTCGGCATCCGTATGGCTTGCAAATTGTAGAAGCCTCGGAGGTGTAACCAGAGAAGGTTCCCATTGTTTTCATTCTGGTGGGATCTAGAGTAGCATTATGTTGCTTTATATGCCATTAGAGTGAAAACTTAGAGTTTTGGGAATTTTTCGTTTATTATGTTCCAAAGACTTTTAATAATTTTCGATTCCAAGGAATTCTGTTTTATGTTTCAGTTATCCAGTTATCAACAGGAAACAAAACTCACTAATTATTTTCAATCGTAATTATTTCTTTCTTAAAAAAAAAGTGTCAGTAGACACCAGGCGAGATCTCAAGGAGGGGGCAATTGACTCCATTGATCCCCCTTGGATCCGCGCCTGGGTCTACATTTTCAAGACTGACGTTGTCAATAACAAGATTAGTTTGTACATTACTCATTATTTTTGTTTTCTGAAGATTCGTTTTGAGACTTATTTTATTTGACTGCTTGTTTAATTCATTCATCATTTGCTCCAGTTCCTTGATAACTGTACTGAATAATACTATGTCGTCCGCAAACCTCAAATGACTCAAACGTACACCATCAATGTTTAGACCTTTTTCGTCCCATTGGAGCTGTTTGAATACATTTTCCAATGCTAAGGTAAAAAGTTTTGGTGAAATAGTATCACCTTGTCTAATACCTTTACCAAGGCGTATTTTTTCGGTTTTTTCATCTTCATTGATTTTGATGTGGAATGTGGCCTGTTCATAAATGTTTTTAATGAGTGTAGTGTACCGTGAGTCTATTCGAGCATCCCTTAGGGCTGACAAAAAAATTATCTAACATGCCGCAATTGACAGTATTCAATTTGGCGAGAATCTAAAATCCGTAAAAATTTGGATGTAAACGGAAAAGTTAAAATGAAATCGTAGAAATCCTGACGCAAACGTTCGAACGAAACGGAGATTTTCCATTTTCTTATTTGTATTCGTCCGTGTAACCCTTTGATCTTCGAAGCGTAAACTTTAAAAATAAGTACCTTATATGCTCGTAAAGTAAGCACAAGGCTTGATTCGAATGCCCCATCCTCAAAGAAAATATTAGTACAGTCAATGAAGGTTTCACCTCCGATTTCGGTGAACCCTCGTCCATTTTCATGACAGTTGGTGAGTCGTTAGAGGACACCTCAAGCAAAAAAAGTGACATGGTGCCAGCTTGCGCTTTTACCCTCGGGGTGGATGCCACCTCTTCTCGGGGATGAAAATTATTTTATTAAAAAAACCGAGAAAGCGAAATAGGGAACAATTCTAAGCAAAATTTGTAATTTGCAAAATTACAACAAATCAATATTTTAAGTTATTAAAGATCAAATTTTTTTTGTGAAAAAAATTCATGTTTAAAGCGGTTTTTCATAAGTAATCCAAAAACTATAAGTTTTTACAAAAGAATTATCATTATCAAAATTGAAGCTAATAAAAAATCGAATAAATTTCTTTCTTAAAAAACCTTTTAGTATTAATTAATAATTTAAAATGAGTTATAGATAATTGAATGTATATTTTTTCCAGTGAGTACTCAAATATAATTATTTAAGCTTAAATAACGGGAAAACAATGCATTTTATAAAATATACTTACTTAACATCTGTCAGAGTACTCAGCAATAATTGCAATATTCATATCAAATAAGCTCCAGAAGAAGATGAGAGTGTTAAAATTAAGGAAGTTATGATGAAAGTAAAAGGATCCACTCGAATTTTTTAGGAAAAAGTGAAGAATAAAACGTAAACCATTTTCACAAAAATTAAAATTTATAGGAATCCCTATAAAACTTTACATTAACATAAGTAATAACCTCAAACATTTTGACCGGTTTAAAATGCATATTTAAAAAAAAATATGATTTAAAAAAGCAGAATTTTTCAAATTTTCGTAAATTTTATTTTTTTAAACGCTTTTCTATACTTCAATAGTTTGCATCAAATCTTTAGACGTTAATTTGACTGACTTTTCTTCAATGCAAATGAATGAAAATTTGCAGACATATGTATTCGCGAGAACAATACTCGAATAGTCAATAAAAATTTTCTGTATGTTTATTAATTATTTAAATAAAAAAAAACGATTTTAATGAAAAATGCTTAAATTCTCTTTTTTTTACAATGTAGAAACTTGAAATTTTTACGGATTGTAGCTAATGATATGAACTATACATAATTTCACTTTTCACGTTAATTGTTTACGTTATGCTTCATAAATAAACAATAAAGTTTTAAATTTTGAACGCTCATATAATATTTGTTTATACAGCGTGTCTACTTAAGTTGGAGACATATGAGAAAATTTTTTATTATTAATTTTACGAAAAAAAGTTATTCTTTATAAAAAGTTCTGCATGGCCCAAAACCTAAGATTCAATCATCAGATATCAAATTTTCTCAATAATATACGAGGTATGTCAAAAATTCTTATCATAAAAAGTTGTTTGGAATTAAAAACTAAGATCAAATATGTAATTACATTCTTCTAATTGAAAAAAAAAGATTTCTCAAATTTATGGATACCTAACATCGTTTTTAATTATTACAAATATTATAACTCTTTTATTATTCATTTTACGAAAAAAAGTTATTCTTTATAAAAAGCTCTGCATAGTCTAAAATCTAAGACACAACCATGATATATCAACTTTTATTAATTTTATACGAGGTGTGTCAAGAAATACGAAATTCGCTCAAGAATATAGTACCTTTATATTTCACAATATTTCAATTAGAAGGATATAATTGCATATTAAAACGTAGTTTTTAATTCTAAACAACTTTATTTAATAACCATTTTCAATACTGTGAAAAATTAAGGTACTTTACTCTTGAGTGAAATTCATATTTTTTGACATCCCTCGTATAAAATTAATAAAATGTGATATCTGATGGTTGCATCTTCGATCCTAGGATATACAGAGCGTTTTATAAAGAATACCTTTTTTTCGTAAAAGTAATAATAAAAGAGTTATTGTATGTGTAATAAATAAAAACGAAATTAAGTATCAATAAATTTGAGAAAAATTTGGAAAATATTTTTTTCCAATTAGAAGCATGTAATTGCATATTTGATCTTAGTTTTTATTTCCAAATAACTTTTCATAATAAGAATTTTCGATATCGAGAGAAATAAAGGTACTTTACTCTTGAACGAAGTTCATATTTTTTGACATACCTCGTATAATATTGTAAAAATTTGATATCTGATGATTGTATCTTAAGTTTTAGAGCATGCAGAACCTTTTATAAAGAATAACTTTTTTTCGTAAAATGAATAACAAAAAAGTTTCCCATATGTTTCCAACTTAAGTAGACACGCTGTATATGAATCGGCGTTTATTCGTGTCAAATTTAAATACGATATGAAACAAAACTTCAACCAAAACTCGAATTCAAAAAATTCGTGTTTTTATCGTAGTCTTAGAAAAACCACCGGTAGAGACGTTTTGTGCTACAATTAACATTAGAATTCGTTTTGTCGTATTAATTAATTAAACGCTTTTCTTTAGTTCAATCGTTTGTGTCAAATCTTTGGACGTTAATTTAACTGCCTTTTCTTCAATGCAAATGACTAAAATTTTGCAATGCATTCGCGGGAACAATACACGAATAGGCAATTTCTTTGTCGATTTTTCTGTTTATTAATTGTTTAAATAAAATAACGATTTTAACGGAAAATGCTTAAATTCTCATGTTTTTTTGCAATAAAGAAACTTGAAAGTTTTACAGGTTGTAGCTAATGATATGAACTATACATAATTTAACTTTTTACGTTAATTGTTTACGTTATGCTTCATAAATAAACAATAAAGTTTCAAATTTTTTGCCGATTCCGACTACTTTTCATGTTAGTACATCATATGTTTTATACATATTTTAAGAAACATGACGATATATTTTAATGTTTGAAAAGTGTAAGACTAAAAAGTAAAAAATAAAAAAATATGAAAAAAATATTTTTAAGAAACGCTTTTCTCTAGTTACGAGTGACTAAAATTAAACATATAAAAAAATCAACTAAAAAGCCAAAAATTAAAAAAATTGAAAAAATCTAACACATTCGTTAAAGAAAAGCGTGGTGCGAAAACCGTTTATTCGATGAAGATGCGCCACGCTTTTCTTTGACGAATCTGTTAGATTTTTTCAATTTTTTAAATTTTTTGCTTTTTAGTTGATTTTTTTATAACATGTTTAATTTTAGTCACTCGTAACTAGAGAAAAGCGTTTCTTAAAAATATTTTTTTCATATTTTTTTATTTTATAATAACTCCAAAGATATTCGAAATGTTTAAAAAAATAATACAGAACAAAATTTGAGCTTTTTTTAACAAAGATACTTCTGATTTTTTGTAGGATAAAAAATAACCGATATAGAATTATTGTTTCAAACCTAAATTTGTTTCAAGCCTAAATTTTACTAAGAGAACCATGTAACTGGGGCCCTTTAACCTTATCTTAAAAAATAAGGGATTTAAAAGATTAAATTTAATACGATATTATAGTCCTTGAAATTAGCTTTCAAATAGTTTTTAGATGACCTAATATTATAAAAATTAACGAAGTTATTCTAAAAGATTAATAACATTTTTTTGGAAAAATTTTTGGAGCATAAAATTTGAAAAGAGTTCTTGGTGCATAAGATGTGATACTATTAACTTCTGGAGCTCATTTGATAGGCATTTGATAGGCACACAACCAAAATTATATGGAATCACCATGTATTTCAAAGCAATATTTATTTCTTTTGAAAAAACTTGTTATTATTGCGAAGAATAAAGGTTTTTATTGAAAATAAAGAAATCGATGACAATTAGATAGGACAGCTCGGTAGGGTAAAGGTTATTTGCTTGAGTTGCAAATTGAACGAAAATAAATAAACAAATTGTTGCGTCCAAAAACGAAAATATGCCTCATGCGGGGTTATAGAACTTACAACGGGGAAAGATTATTGGTCTTGTGGAGCAAGTAATGTTCTCAGGGAGACATAGCTGCAGAGCTAGATGTAACACAGAGCAGGGGCGGCCCGTCGGGGTAGGCAAGGTAGGCGCTGCCTACCCTCTTCAAATGTAGTACAATAATATAAATTATTAATATAAATTACTTATTTCAAAATTGTAATTTATAAATTTTGACACAATATCTACAATAAAATAGCAAAAATTATCCAAATTATTTTTAAAAATATCAAAAAATTTTCTCCGTAGTTATAATTATTGTACGCTCCTTGTAGTATCAGTAGTACTGTATAAATTCTATATTCTCCTTGGTCAGGCACTCGGGAACGTAGCCTGAAATAGAACGACGGCGACGTCAACACCGAATTGACATGCGATCTCTCTCTGTTTACGCGAGCAAGCCTGCTGCAGGCCGGCGGATTTTGAACGGGCGGATAGGCACAGAGTCTTATAGCCGGACCTACAAAATTTTATCAGTTGCTTCTCTTGTGTCTTGTGAAACTGTTTTAAAATAATTGTTTTTTGATTTTGGCTGTTATTAGTAGGTTAAGTATTGAATAAAACTAGGTAGGACAATTTAAATTTGTTTATGAAAACTGAATAATGTGTTATTAGATTATATAGATAATTAAAAATTTAAAGCGAGGTTAATTGTTAACTTATCAATTTATTCGAATAGTAAATTATTATTTGATACATAAATAAAATAAGTAATATTTGACGTTGTTGAAACGTAGGTGTGTTAGTTTTATTGGTGGAAAAACTTTAGTCATCGAATATGAATATTTTAAACGATGTAATATGCAGTTTGATCGAGACGCCTTTTTCAAGGCGCCAAAATCAAGAAAGATTAGTAATTATTTCAATGGGCCGGCCTTTACAAAATTTAACAATTTTATCCACAGATAAGACAAAAGACAATCAACCATTTTCGAGATCGTTTAAAACAATATGGTATGAAAATCATAAATGGCTAAGCGGAAGTTATTTTAAAAATTCACTTTTCTGTTGGCCTTCTCTGTTGCTCTCAAATTTGAAGCAAAATGTTTGGGTGAGTCAGGGATATTCAGATTTGAAAAATTTATCAGCTAGTGTAAAAAAACATGAATCTTCGAAAGAACATTTAAACAATTGCTTAGATTTAAAACGGTTAGAAAAAAATAAACAAACTACTGACAGCGCTTTCGCTGGACATATTTCTCTATCTAATAAGATATATAATGAAGAAGTTGAAAAAGATTGAAGAAGTTGAAGAAATTGATGTTACAATTCTTTTAGCAAAACAAGAACTTACATTTCGCGGTCGTGATGAGAGCCATAAGTCTTCAAACATGGGTAATTTTAAAGAAATTTTTAATTTAGTAGTTAAACGCGATCAGGAAATCCAGGATCATGTTAAAAAATAGAAGGGGTGTTCACGGGTTTGTCAAAAACAATACAAAATGATTTAATAGATTGTCTTGCCGATTACGTAAAAAATGAAATTTCAACAGAAATTAATGAAAGTCAATTTTTTTCTATACTAGCTGACGATACTACTGATATAACCGAAAAATCACAGTGTACTTTAACAATCCGTTTTGTTAACAAAGTTGGTCAGGTAACAGAAAGATTTTTAGGGTTTTTTGATGTTAGCGATAATAGATCTGCAGACGCTCTATATAGTTTAATTTCAAACGTGCTTGAGCCATATGATTACAAAAATAAATTAATTGCTCAATTTTACGATGGTGCAAGTGTAATGGCTGGCTCTTTAAACGGATTACAATCAAACATTAAAGTAGATGCTCCAAAAGCAATTTTTACACATTGTTGCGCTCATAGATTACATTTAGTATTGCAAGACGGCTCAAAATGTATTACAAACTGTAGGATATTTTTTGTCGCCTACCCGAAGTATATGTGTAGCCTACCCGCATACTGAGGTCACGAGCCGCCACTGACACAGAGCGTTCTGTCCAAAACCTATGCTAGGTAAGAGGAACTAGAAAAGCTCAAAAATAAAGCAAGAGAAAGTCGCCAAAAAGTAATAACGACTTGCCGCAATCGTCTAATTGTCCAATCAGCTGGAAGACACCCAACCGTTTCTCACCTTCAGCTCCAAAGGCCACCTTTTGGAAGATACAGGTGTACCTAACTGTTTCAGTTGAAGCGATAAGAATAACAGTTCGTGCCAAGAAGTACAGCAGGAGACAGTTATGGGTTCCCGAGTTATCCAGGCAGCACAAGATTGATTGCCTAAATTGGTGTCTTCACCACCAAAACTGGAACATTGGGAATTGACAAAATGTGCTATTTTCAGAAAATGTCAGGATTTGTGTAAAATCATATGACCCACGAAATCGTATACTTAGAGGTCGAGGAAGACAAGAAAGAACGAAAACTGTCAGATCTGTTCACAAATATAAAAGGGGAAGTGTAATGTTCTGGAGAGGAATTGTGATCCGTAAAAAACTCCTTTAATTTTTATCCAATCAACTTTAACTGCTCACAGGTATGTTGATAACCTGCAGTTAGGCCCTATGGAGAGGTGCAACAGGAGAAAATTTAATTTTCATGCATGATAATGGACCTCCACATACCATTAGAGTGACTAGAGACATCATTGAAGCATAAGGTATCCCTTGTTTGAAGTGACCTGCTTGCCCTATAGAGTATTTGTGGGATATGCTTAATAGAAAAATTAGACTTTAAAGCAACTAGTTTCAATTTGTTTTTTAAATACTTACTTTATTGCTTTATTTAATTGTTATGTATTTGTTATTAAATTGCTTTAAAATAAATTATGTTTGACTTCGTGTGTTCGTTTTTTTTTTAATTCGAACGAAATAATAAAAAATATCAGATGATTCCATAGGTATAAGTTTGGTTGTGTATACATCGATACATCAGTATCAGACTGCACCAACTCAAAAATTTTCAATATTGAGATAAGTATGAGGAAATGGTTAAATTATGTTTATTTATCAGTTTCAAATTACACCATCTCAAAATTCCAACCCCATTGTAAAAAATTTTGACTTGTCAACATGCAGAATCCATAATTTTTTTACAATGTCCTAGTTTCATACCGCATCACTTTGAGTTAGTGCATAATGAAACTTGATCGGTATAACTGTTGCCAGCTACTAACTCAAAATGGTCTGTGAAAGCTGTTGCACTGACCGTTACTAAATTAAATGTTCGAAACAATTCAGTGATACAGAAAGAGAAAAACTGTTAAGTATCTACTGGAGTCTCGGTGATTTAACTAGGCAGTGAGATTTTATAGTTAACAATGTAATGCCGGTTAAGCCAAAATATCAATATAAGAAAGAAGGGAGTCATAGAAGCGAAAATATAGCTAATTACTTTGAGATGAGTAATGAAAAAATTAGAGTATGTAAAGTTTTCTTTATGAATACTTTAAACATTTCGAATAGTATAATAATGAAAAAGCATGCACAACAATTAAAAAAACAGAGCTAGGTTTTGTACAGCATGACAACCGCGGAGGAAAAAAATGCTGGGCGACCAAGGGTGCTAGATGATGAAAAAGAATTCGTGATCAAATCTTTTCCAGTAAATGATTCTCATTATTGCGGAGCAAGAAAAATCAAATCTCTAAACTTAGCCATCGTGTACAGACTGTACCAAGAAAAATGTAGAGCAGAACTGAAAATTCCCGTAAAACTCCATTATTGCACCAAGATTTTCAACAGGGAATTTAATATTGCCTTTTTTCAGCCAAAAAAAACCAGCGTTGTAAAAAGTATTACAGTAAAACCTGTCAATAACGGTCACTAAAAATGACAGGACTCTTGGCCGATATAAAAAAGTGGCCGCTAATACCAGGTTTTATAGTCCATAAATTTTGGTTTGGGGAACTTTGAAACTGGCTGGCTAGTTCAGGTAGCCGGTTTTGACAGGTGGACGTTAACACAGGTTTTACTGTACAACAACTTAAGTATGATGCACATATCAGAGAAAAAAAATTAGATTCGGTTAGAGAAGGAGTTGGATATCAAAAATTCAAAGGAAGATGACAGTGCTCTGTAGTTTGTTGCTTTCATCTCCAACTTTATTATCACTACCAAATGGAGATCGGAGTGATTTTCTTTTTACATGAGACGCCTATCATGTTACAACTTCACTATATTTGATATTTCTCACAAACCTAGCTATAGTTTTTTGTGGCACGAATGTATTGGAAGCAGAGGTGTTAATGAAATAAGTACGTATCTTTGACAGTATCTAAAGAACCATGGGACCTCAATATGAGCACATATTTTATTCCGATAATTGCCTGGGCCAAAACAAAAACAAGTTCATTGCTTGCTTGATTTTATATTGCTGTCAAAACTTAGCAATAAAAAGCCTAACCCACAAATGCTTAGTAGTTGGACATACTCAAAATTGAGGGTGATGCGATGCATGCCCTCATAGAAAAAGAAAAAAAAGATACCTAAAAGGAAACCCGCTCTATATTTTATCGCAAATGGTTTTGATGATAATTAGACTGGCTAAGAAAACTTCCGATAAAAATATCGGAAAAGAAATGAAAGGCAGAATTTACAAAACAGTCATCAGACCAATAATTACATACGCGGCAGAAACACTACCCGACAGTGTCCGACACAGAGAGGACAAAAAGATTGCTCGAAATAGCCGAGATGAAAACCCTTCGAAAAATCGATGGTAAGACTCTATGGGACAGAGCTAGAAGTATATATATATATATACGACGGAGATGCAAGGTGGATAACATTAAAAACTGGGTAAGAAACATAAGAATAGAATGGAATGACCACATAAACCGAATGACAACAAATATAGTAGTCAGGACAGCGAGAGACGGTTTCCCAATAGGAAGACGATCAGTGGGAAGACCACGAAAACGATGGAAAACGACATCTTACTAGAGGCACATTGAAAAAACAGACAGAGTCATATCTATACAAAAAGAAGAAAAAGAGAAGAATAAAACTGGACGGCCTGGTACGCTACAGAAGAAATTGCCGAAGTGTATAAAGTAAAAATTTACAAAAAATTGGGAACATTTTTATACAAATGAAGCCGAAGACCAAATAAAATGGAGATAAATACAAATTCTAAGAGTTGAGAAAAACCAGCCAAACAAAATAATGTAACAGAAGTCTTATTTTGACGAAAATTATAATGTCATAAATATTTGATAAAACAGAAAGAGCATGGCTTATGAAGAACCATCTCTCACCTTCTCCAATAAACCTCATGGAGTGCCACCACTTAAAAAATGTTATTTGTTGTCGCTCTGCTCCTCGGGTTGAATACCCAGAATCCACTGTGAGTTTTTTCAGAACTTACCAAATTCTGCCGCTACTGAAGAAAGTGACAATTCAGAATTATTTTGATTTTATTATATTTTTTCATAACAAGGAACAATAATAATGTTATAAGAAAAAAATACTTAAATAATTTTATTTGATTTCCATACAAATACCCTATACAAAATGCACTAACTGTTAAAAAATGATGTGTCAAGAGTTTCATAGTGCACCAACTCAAAAAAAAATCTGAATTCTTTAAAAAAAAAATTAATCAAAAATTATCATCTAAAAGAACCATAAAATAAGCATCTATTTCCCAAATTTTGTTCCATTTGAAAAACAAATGGACCATTTACAACAGATTAAAAATATTTGCTCCCAGAAAAAATAAGTTAAAGCTGATTTGTGAAGAACTATGTTTTTTGAGTTGGTGCACTCTGATACTGATGTATCGACATGTATACATTATATTACCTATAATTTACTCTGAATTAATATTAAAAGGTTTTTCAAGTAAGGAATTTATCCGATTTTTTATTATGGGCCATTCCACGCCTGTTTTGGATTACTTCGACAACGAATATTTTACTGTGCAACATAAGAAGTACGAAAGTAAATGGCGCTAATTATTCCAATAAACAACAATGTGATTTGCAATTTACTTTCGTTCTTCTTATTTTGCACAGTAAAATATTCGTTGTCGAAGTAATCCAAAACAGGCGTATGTTGGTGGAATAGGGTATAGCTCCAATTTCGGTAATAACTGTAAACACATAATTTTTTAGTTATTTATGAAAAACAGCTTTTAGTCGAGGAAATGAAGCATTTTCGCTCGCAATTTTTTCGTCCAGCATGAAATTTTCACAGAAGGTAGGGAATAGTCCAAGGATCATTTTCTATATCATGCTGCTGTACGCTAAAACCTTGGGGGTAGTTGCCACCCCGGGGGTGGGAATTTTTTATTAAATTTTGACCATGTAAATCGATGTAAAAAGTGATTTTAAGAAAAAAATGTTTTTTACATTTTCTTCGTAAAACTAATATTTTTCGAGTTATTCGTGGTTGAAAGTAACAGTTTTTCGACGGAAAAATCGACTTTTTTAGCGGGTTTTTTTTAAAATAACTCGAAAAATATGCATTTAATCAAAAAAACTGTACATATCAAAATTGTATCTTTTAGTAGCACAAACGAAACTGTTTTTCTATAATATTTTTACGACCAATACAAACCGAGATACGGCATGTTAAAGGTTAACTTTTTTCGACAAATGCATAATTTGAAATAATCACAGCCAAATATTGGGAAAATTTTGCATTTTTCCAGGAAAACTTACATGATTTTTTTTCAAGCATACAATAAGATCTTTCAAAAAAAAAATAATAAAAAGTTTCTAGCATAAAAAGTGAGCAACTTATGATCAAAAAAAGTCGGTACCTATTTTTCTCTACGGAAAAACAGTGAAAACAACCCCCTAACTACCCTTGTAACTAAAAATTGGTGTTCGCCTTTTTGTAATTCCTTTTATATTTATATTATCAATACACCCAAAAAGTTTGACATATTTAAAAGGCCTAATTTTAGAAAAATTGGAGTTTAAAGAAAAATAAATTTTTTGCAATTTTGCATTTTTTATCATTTTCTTCAAAATATCTCCGAAAATACTGGAGAAACGAAAAAATGATAAATAACTAAATTGTATCTTTTTTAATAGCTAAAATTTTCTTATACATAGATTTTCATTACACTGAACAGTTAGCGAGATATAGCTTTTCAAAACATCTATTTACGAGCAAACATCCCCTTATTCGAGCCCTTTAAACCCACCATAATTCAAAACTAAAAGATTTTACGGAATTTAATTTACACAGTCTTATTACTCCTCAAAAATCCTACAAAACTATTATTGAAAAAACTTTTTACCGCCAAAAATGAAGGAGCTATGTTTATAAAACTAATTTTTTTTTTTTTTCGAAAAATTCGAATAGTCCTCTTATTCAATAGTCCCTTATAGTCCCCTTATTTTCAATGTGCCTATATAATACCACAGAGCCGGTTCGTATACTGGATGACTAAAAAACTATTTGTATGTGTATTTTTATATATTTGTAAATTCGTATTTTTGTGTAAATAAATGCTTTTTTAATTCTCTAATTCTACTTTTTTTTCTCTATAGATCTATTAAATTGTCTACTGATAAAAATTTCAATGTTATTAAGGGTGGTTTTTAAGGGTTGAAATATTATGATATTATATCCTAAAGCATAAAACAATCATTATTTAACCAGTCAAAACCAAATTTTACCTGCATTAAAGTTTACAATGTTTTTATATAATTTTTGACAATAAGGGTAGTTTACACCCCTAAAAATAATCAACGCCCTTGAGCATGATATAGAATATGAAGTACAGGGTAAGATGATCCTATCCCCAAATTTTTGTGTAAATTGATGCAAACCGAAATTATTCTTTTAGGATAAGTAAACTTTTCATATATAGCTCGAACAAGGGTGGTTTTAAGGGTTGAAATATTGATATTATATCTTAAGGCACAAAATAATAATTATGTAACTAATAAGAAGCAAATGTTGACAATATTATAGTTTAAAATGTTATTTTATAATTTTTTACAATTAGGGGTGGTTTTCACCCTTAAAAAACCAAAAGCGTACAACGGCTCAATATAGAAAATGAACTAGAGGGTGAAATGAGCCTAATCCCAAATTTTTGTACAAATCGATGCTGGACGAAAAAATTGCGAGGTTTTGCCTTTTTTCCAGCTTCATTTCCTCGACTATTTAAAACATGCAATATTTCACAAAAAATTAAAATATTTAGTCTTTATTTGACAAATTTTGCTTAAAATTTGTTTTATCTATTTATGGGGTTATTTTTAATAAAATCATTTTCACCCCTGAGAAGGGTAAAACCCCCAGGGTAAAAGGCAAGTTGGCACCATGTTACGTTTGTTTCTTGAGATATTTCCTAACCACTCACCAATTTTCACGAAAACCGATGAAGGTTCACCGAAATCGGAGGTAATGGTTGATTTTTCCCGTCATTCGCTGTACTATGATTCGAATGCCCTATCATCCCCAAGGGAAATATTCCACGGTGGATGTGAATATTTTCCGTGCACGATGTATTTTAAAATTTTTACAAGGCCACGCTGTTTTATCGATCCAAGGACTCTTTCACATGCATGCTAATTTTATATTGCGGCTTTTATTGAACACAGACAGACACTCTGACAGGTAGCAATTGTGAAATTCGACCGAAACTGTGGTATTATTGGTTTCAATGCTAACGGAATAGTTCAAGGGTGTCGTTTCATCAAAATAAGAAATTACTGGGAGTTAAAAATTTTGACTGAATATACATAAATTTATGGTTCAGAGGATTTTTGTTTGTAATATTTACAATCTCTTCAAGAATGTCGGCGCAAAATTTTGGGTCAATGCTTTATAAATGCATTCATTTTTTAAATCCTGAGGAAACTAATTAATATTTTTGAAAAATTTTAACGCAGAATAAAAGATTAAATTATTATCGAGGGCTGAAACTCCCTGAAAACTTCTATAATATTTATTTTAATAAGTTAAATGGGCGAAAAAGAAGAAAAAATTAAGTGCGATTTTTAATTTCAAATATTTTATTCAAAAAAAACTTTTTATTTGTTCTAAGGGACTTTCGGTCCTCCGTAATAATGTAAACTTTCATTCTGCGTTTTAATTTTTCAAAAATATTTATCAGTTTTTCAGGATTCGAAAAAAATGAATGCGTTTAAAAAGCATTGGCCAGAAATTTTGCGCCTACGCTCTTAACTAAAAATAATAGGTAAATTATTTGACTGAACATTGAAAATTTAAACTGTAGAGGGAGATCCATTGATCACTCTCTTTACAGAAATTAAATTAAAACAAGTTAAAACAAATTTAATTATTATGGAAAATTAACAAGGAAAAAAAAAAAATTTTCCTGTAGTTGGCTGTACACCATCAATCACATAAATTGGAAAAAAAAGAATGTGTGTGTACTTTGTACGCACGTAAGAAGATATTCTTCTATTATACTATAATAGGTAATTTAAACGAAGTAAATATACTTAAAAGGTTATTTGTACTTATTTTATTTAAAAATCAAACTAACTTTCTTATCTACCACTTTCAAAAAAGAAGAATATCTTCAAAAATTATATAATAATATACTTACAATCATAAAATCTATAAAAAAAATAAAAAAATAATAACTTGCTTGGGGCCCGAACCCACTTCACGTCTACCGCGCCGTACGAAAGCTGACGGCATTTCAAACTAGACCACATTCGCGTGTACGTCATGTGGAAATATACACAAACTAAACGTTTACACCATAAATTTATATGAATTTAATAAAATTATTAGTTTGATTTTTGTCGAAATAAAATACAACAAAATATAGAGTAAGAAAACAATATATGAGATGAAGATTTGTAGAAAGTTTGTTCGTAATCAGATTATGTAAACTAAAGCATTGCCTACTAATAGGTAACTACATTATTTTGTTTACATTTTCCAAATAGATAGGTATTGAAACTATTAGGTATTTCCAACTGAAACATTTAGAATTACGTACCTGCGGCTTTTCAAAACTATTTAAAAAGTCACTATAATTATAATTTGATTTTATTTCTGTCCACACATCAATAAAAACTAATATTATACAATATTTTTGTTTACCGATAATCTCGATATTGAACAATTATTGACAGATCATTTCAAAATTTCAACACCCAATCAGAGCCCGTATAACCACTAATACCATACTGTCGGTGTGCGCATGCGCGGGGATCAATCAAATTTTACCCTCAATCGATTCGCCGCTAAAGAAGAATATCTTCAAAAATCCTTTGTAAACAGTATACAATTTTTTATTAAAAATCGATTTTCGATTTTATTAAAAATCGTCATCAGTGTTAAAACAGGTTGGATGCCAGCTGAGCCACCAAATAAATACTAGGGTAAAAACCCTTTAATTGTTATATAGTTGCATTAAAGCTGCATACTTGATTAAAACTCCATATAATAGTGCCCTTAGGTAAGGTATGGACGTTCTCAACACGTAGGATGTAAATTTTTGGGTTGCCATTAAATTGTTTTAATGTAACCAACTCAATTTACATCCCACGTGTTGGGAAGGTCCATACCTTACTTAAGGGCACTATTCTGTTTAATCTATATCCATCCTATGGAGACTTAATCAAGTATGCACCTTTAGTGCAACTATATAACATTTAAATGGTTTTTACCCTAGTATTTATTTGGTGGCTCATCTAGCATCCAACCTGTTTTAACACTGATGATGATTTTTAATAAAATCGAAAACTTTCTCTGATGTAGCCCTTAAAGGGCTTTTTAATAAAATTTTATACCTTTTACAAAAATTTTTCCAATTTTTAATTATTATGGGCTATTCAAATCTTCCTTCTATGTCCACTATTTTGAATGTCTTCAAGCATCGTACATCATTATGATCATCGGTGAGGTTGCTTGCTCACTCGTTTGGATAAAATTCTAGTCTCTTGGAAAATTTTTTGAAATTTTTTCTGTTGTTATTCTTTTTATGGATGGCACATTGAGGTCTTGCTCTATCACATAATTTGGCACATATCAAGTTCGTTGGAGTTCGTTCTGTAATCTCTGCAGTATTTCTAGGTTTGTTTGACTGGCTGTCCCCCACAGTTGGATACCATAGGTGTACACTGGTGACAATCCGTATGGTTTCTGGTGCAGAGCTAACACCGTTACTTACTACTTTTATACAATTGGAAGTTATACAAGAGGGTCCAGTTACCGATAGGAGCATGCAGTTCCATTACCGACAAGGTTCCACGTGGAACCATCTCTAAAGGAGGGGGCAATGTTATGTTACCTGCCTATTCACTGACCCGATTGCCCCCAGTAGACGGGGGCAAGGGGGGTTCACTGGGGACCGCCAAATTTATACCTGCAAACAATACCTTCACGACCCCTTGGCGCCGGAAATTTCTAGACGTTGAAGCAGGTATGGAATGATTCTGATGTTCGAGGGAGATCAGCAGAAAAGTCGTCGCCACCAAACGTACAGTTCTCGATTCAGGACTTTAACTATATAAGATAATTTTGAATAGAACGGGGTCAATCGTTAGATAAATGTCGTGAGTTATATTCTCGATGTAAAAGTGATAAAATAAATTGTACAAAGCAATTAGATATACATACGGTGACCATATCTTTTTAAAGAAAAAAAAGTACAAAAAACAAAAATGTATTAAAAACGCAAAATGTATCTTGTTATTGGACAAATATAACTTTTTGGCATTAAAAATAAATAAACTATGTAGCTAAACATAAAAAATTATATCATTGAAACTAAACATAACACATTACATTAACTTTGAAATTAAGAGTTTTTAGATGAGGGACCTGGAACAGCCTCATCTTCTTCCAGTTTTTTGCATCGTTCATATTTTTCTGAACTTAAAATTAACTTAAGAAGGTCCGACTTTGACTGAAGTAAATGAAACATTTCATACAAGTCTCATCAAAATTTGTATACACCAGCATCGCTGCCTTGAAAGTGGATATGGACATTTGTGACTTTTCCTACGTCCAATAATAATTATTTATTACAGAAAATAAACGCTCGATAGCCGCACTAGTACCCCGAAGACAAAAAAAAATTCGCATAATATTTGTAAGTTTTTCAGTTTGAATTGATCTACACACTTAAAAACTTTAAGCCATCGATCCTGACATTTTTTTCTTCTCTGTTCCACTCAGCAATTTTTTCACTTGTAGCCACGTCTTTCAAAATTCCTAGTTCGGCAAAGAGGTGATCTTCATTTAACATGGTTGCCTTGATATACAATTAAAAGCTTCGAGAGAATATCAAACATCGTTCCATGTTATTTCACTTCTTATGCGAGCTCCACACTCTCGCCGAAGTCGATCGAGGTTCAACCAGTACGAGAGTGTAGACGGCCACCTTGTGTAACTTTTCCTCACTTAGTTCTACTTCCATTCTCTGTCGGTCTGGTCAAAGGGATCTTGGTCAGTATCGCACCGCTCTTTGTCGGTATCGCAGTTCCTCGCGAAGTAGAACGAGTGTACTCCAGTTTTGTACTCCAGTTTTCTAGGTAGGTTACACATTTTGTGTAAAAATGTTTCACTTGTGCAGTGAAGTTTTGTGTAGGACCACCGCACCATAAGCCTGATGTCTCACACACTTAAACTGTTTTTAAAGATCATTCATAAACGCATTTACCAAACACTTGATATGGATATTGAAGAAACCCACTATGGATTTATACTACTAATCCAGAGATGCTTGGATGTGAACCAGGATATGTACGTCTGTTTCATAGATTACAACAAGGCTTTCGATAAAGTCCGCGACAAAGAGCTAATGGACATCCTCAAAGCAAAACAATTACAATACACTGACCTTTGAATTATAACAAATCTATATTATAAACAGCAGACACACATACGCATTAACGAACACACATCAGAAGAGTTCGAAATTAAAAGAGGAGTGCAACAGGGGTGTGTATTGTCACTACTACTATTAAATGCATACTCTGAAGAAATTATGAAAAAAGTCCTTGAGGGAGAAACAGCAGGAATAAAGGTACCTAAATGGAACGCCAATTAACAACATTAGATATGCTGACGACACTATCATAATAACGGACAACCTCCAAGACCTCCAAAAGCTAATGAACAAGATAGTTGAGTATGGAGAACAATATGGATTATCAGTAAACATCAAGAAAACTAAATTTATGAGGATATCAAAAACCCAAAATAATAATAAAAGCCTGACAATTAAAGGTAAAACTTTAGAACAAGTTGAAAACTACAACTATCTTGGCACAATAATTAATCACACAAACGATTACTCCAAAGAAATCAAAGTTCGAATAGAGAAGGCAAGAACCAACTTCAACAAAAAAAAGAAAGGTAGTTTTGTGCACGAGAACTGAAATAATTAAGACTTGAGAGTTAGGCTGGTGTTATATTTTCTCGACTCTGCTTTACGGGATAGATGCATGGTCAATTAACGCGTCGACTACCAAAAAGTTGGAAGCATTTGAACTGTGGGTGAAGGTACCTGAAGATAGCATGGACCGAGCCTGTAACAAACAATGAAGTCATGAGAAGAGTCAACAAAAGAATGGAAATATTGGAAACCATCAAGACACAAAAGCTGTAATACCTGGAACAGTATACAAAGAAATTTGTTTAAAAGTACATAGTAAAAGAAAAAAATATCCATTTTTTAGAAAAAATAAGTACATTCGCGTGTCCTTAGAAAGGTTTTAAAGTACATTAGTACAATATTTAAAAATAAGTACTGTCCTACTTAAATAAGTACATATGGTCACCGTAGATATACATTATAAGTGTTAGTATATGTTTGAGTATATTATAAATTATTGTACATACAGTAAAACCTCCGTTAACCGAAATAATTGGGGGAAGGCCGTTTCTGATAACAAGAATTTCGGTTAAAAATAACATTTTTTTTTTGTATTTTTCTTGTATCAAATTACATAGTATTGGAGATGTATAGCTGCAAAACATCGTTGTCAAAGGAAAACACAAAAGAAAATAGAAAATTACGTTAAAAAACCACTCTAAATCTGTTGATCTTCCTTAATGTTATTGCTTTGTTTTTAATTTATTTTTTATTGACGAAATTATTGAAACTGCCAGCCATTTCGGTTACACGATGTTTCGGTTAAAAATGTTTCGGTTAACGGAGGTTTTACTGTATATTGTGTGAATAATAAGTGTGTGTAAATATACAGGGTGATTGATTAGTAGGGTAAAGCTCAATAGCTCCGCTATAGTAATAGATAGCAATAAAAGTTAATAACAAAAATTGTAGCCACCTTGAGCTTCACATTACAAAATTAGTTAGAATGTTACAGGGTGTTCGATAACACAGTGGCAGACCTAACTTATGTTTTTTTAAATGGAACACCCTATATTTTATTTTATATTCGAAATCCTGTTAACTTCTCCATCACAAAAATATAAAGGTTTGTAATGTTATATAGGGTATTTGCAAAGTTATAACCAATTTTTTATGAAAATCGTAACAAGTTCAACTCCCTGTATAAATAAAAATAAGCACAAGAGCAATGGTTTATTAATGCCATATTATTTATTTATTGTCAAAATTTTTAAGCATTATTGATATTGCTAATTTTCTTTATATCAAATACAGGGTGAGTCAAAACGCAAGTACATTATTTTCTCAGTAATGTTAAATGGAACACCCTGTATTTTATATCATTATTGAAAAGTAACATTAACGTACTTTAATTTTTATATAACATGCCCTATGCCCAAATTTATTAGTTTTCGAGATATTTTCATTTTTCAGAGCAAATTATTTTAGGTGTTTAAATTTATCTAAATTTTAAGTAAGCCATGACTGAATTGACAACTGAAGATTACCGATTATCAATCCGGTAATCAATGTAACACTGTAGCAAATAAACAAATAAAAATAATTTATTAGTAATACATTTTACAAACAAAAACACAACCACTACATGCAACATTTTTGAAACAATTAAAAACTATCTTTTTATGTAATTGCAACAAATAAACAAAGAAAATTAGTAATAAATTTTACAAAAAAACACACAATCACAAAATACAATATTTTGTGAAGACAATTAAACACTACTTTTGTATGTAAATGTAACAATGTAACAAATAAAGAACGAAACATAATTTATCAAAGGTAATACCACGAGTCCTCTAAATTTTATCGATAAATTTTTTTGTTTTCACGAAAACTTCTTTATTTGGTAAAATTACGAAAACAAACCGAATGATAAAATCACGAGTCCGAAGGACGAGTGATTTTATCCATTTCGGTTTGTTTTCGTAATTTTACCCTAAATAAAGAAGTTTAGGTATGAAAACGAAAAAATTTATCAAGCAAAATTTAGAGGACGAGTGGTATTTGATAAGATTATTTTGTGAACCAATATGTATTATTAGTAAATACGGGCATCTGTGAAATATTTTTAAGACAACTAGGATCAATGTCTTAAGTAGGTTATAGATAAATTATTTTATGATTTAAAAATGAACCAATTTATTTATTATATTGTTAATACATAAAAAACTGTTTAAATCGAAAATGGACAATTATTAAAAACACAATTTTTATAACTAATATGAGATTTTCCAATGTCGTTCGTAACGTATTATGTGAAATTTAGGGTACCTTAAGTTTTATCAGGGAAGAGACTGTTTTATCAAGGAAGATGCTGTTTTATCAGTATTACACTCAATGATTGGCTAGAACGACGCGTGGTGATTGGCTGAAAAAGCAAAAACGTCAGAATTTGACAGGTGAAAAAAATAATTAGTAATACATTTTGCAAAAAAACATGTTTAAAAAAATTAGAAGCTACTTTTAATAAAATATTTTTAATATTTAATTACATAAGGTGTTCAAAATTATCTCCTAACACATTTATGTACGCCTAAAAACGATCATTGAATGAGCTATTTACTCTACGGAGCATTTGTAAATTAACACATCGAAATACACTTTGTATTCTATTTTTCATCTCATCCCTTGTTGTTGGAGGTATTTTATAAACTTCATTATTAACGTAACCCCAAAAAAATCAGTCCAGTTTATTAAATTCTGGTGATTTGGGTGGCCACGCTACTGGTCCATTGAAAAATGAAAATATCTCGAAAACTAATAAATTTAGACATAGGGAATGTTATCTAAAAATTAAAGTACGGTAATGGTACTTTTCAATAGTGATATAAAATACAGGGTGTTCCATTTAAAATTACTGAGAAAATAATGTACTTGCGTTTTGACTCACCCTGTATTTGATATAAAGAAAATTAGCAATATCGACCATTCTTGAAAATTTTGACAATACGTTAAAAAATATGGCATTAATAAACCATTGTTGTTTTGCTTATTTTTATTTATACAGGGAGTTGAACTTGTTACGATTTTCATACAAAATTCGTTATAACTTTGTAAATACCCTGTATAACATTACAAACTTTTATATTTTTGTGATGGAGAAGTTAACAGGATTTCGAATATAAAATAAAATATAGGGTGTTCCATTAAAAAAAACATAAGTTTGATCTGCCATTGTGTTATCGAACACCCTGTAAGATTCTAACTAATTTTTTAATGTGAAGCTCAAAGGTGGCTAAAATTTTTGTTATTAACTTTTATTGCTATGTATTACTATAGCGGAGCTATTGAGCTTTACCCTACTAATCAATCACCCTGTAGAATATAAATTAGGTGTTTTCAGTGATGTGGGAGGGAATCTCTCTCCCACATCACTGGGTGTTTTCAATTAAAATACAGTTAATAATAAATAAGTAAAATCATAACACACACTCACAACTCTATATTGTTCTTTTCCACGAAACACATTACTACCAGTAATCTTTTGCGAGACTTAAGACATAAATAAACCCGCAGAACATGTCGAGTCCCTCAGCGTAAAACTCCCATATCACTGGCGTAAAACTATCCCGGTTTTTATCATTTCCGTGGACCAAAAGATTTTTCAAGAAGAAGAACCCGTCGGTAATTTATAGGGTCGGGAAGACAGTTGCGGCGGATTTTGTGTTTGATTAAGTCCGCTCTCTGTCGTCCCATCCTTATTTCTTGCCCAATCCTCGGAAAATTATATTGCAGGATGAAGAGGACCTTGGAATCTCTGCATAGGGCCTTAGTGCGGTCAGAGGCGTATTGGTAAACATATTATTTAATATGATCTAAGAAAATTACACTTTGACGAAATTATACATACATACTATACACTAAAGCATAAAAATTAACGCACCACCTTAAAAATGGGAAATTTTTTATGTCTCGTATTTCCTAAACCTGTTGTCTGATTTTAGTGATTTTTTTAATATGTTATAGCTTTATTCTTCAAGAGTATAGATGTAATAATATTGTTGCTAAAAAGATAAGTGTCATTGCATACCGGGTATAACAATGATAGTGTGTTTTTTCCTCAAAGTTTGGAACACCCTGTGGAATATTCTAGCGTATATCAAGTATTAGATTAGAATAGAATAGAAATATGCTTTATTGTCACTGAAAATTTTTACAATTTTATGGACAAAGCTTACATACAGTCAAAAGAAAACATAATATCAATAACAAATAACAACTACAATTTACTAAAATTAGATAAATCGTCAATATATTATTGTGTTTTCAATTTATCAATCAAAGGCAACATGAAAATTAAATTAAAATTTTTTTAAATAACGAGGGCACTTAAATTTAATACACCCTGTATATTGATCTATAAATATTTATTAGAATTTAGTTTGGATGTAAGTGGATTTCTTTTTTAATGAGCTTTCCGATGAACCATTAAAGACTTTTGTGAATAATTAAAGTGAAAAGGACGATGTATTTAGATTTAAAATGGAAAAATATTGTTTATTACGGGAACTATAGAATCCACAGGTAGAGGTAATTATCATTTTCTAGAAAAATGGTTTAAAAGAAAGTTTGGAATTTTAATATCTTTGTTTCAACCCGAGTAAATATTGTAGGGTTCCCCGAAAGTAATTAGGATGGTCGGAATAATTTTGAAAATGACTGTTTGTTTGTCGAATGGAAAGGAGAAATGTTTCTGATTCTTGCAAGTTGGAAGGGGAAAAGTGGTTTGAATGTTGAGTGAGTTTGAAAAAGAAGTTATTATGTTTTTGGCATCGCTGAGGAGCAGTTCGACGTTTTCGTGGATAAGTAGTTAGCAAGTACCAGTGGTTGTTTGATAGTGGAGAATAGTGCTGAAAAGTGGAACGAGAGACAGATCAAATTGAGACGAAATACCTCTTTGGTTCTGTATTTTTGTGAGAAGGAGAGCAGAGAATTTTTGGAGTTTGTGTGAATCGAGTACTGGTCAAAAGAGGCTTTGGCTCGTTGGAGAATTGGTGCTGGTATGCTGATAGTTTTGAAGCTGGAGAACGGAGAGGGCTTTGATGAGTAGCCTTTAACATAGTCAACGAGGGAGAGCTGTTTTTGGGTCACGAGAAGACATCAGAGTGAGTGAAGAAAAAGGTCAGTCAACTTATGTGAAAGATATTTTTATGTTCGAAAACTAAAATTTTGAGTAAAAAGCATATGAATTAAAATTCCAATATTTCTAAAAGTAAATAGGAAGTATAGATAATCTTGCGAATACATAAATTTGTTTTTTTTTTTAGTTTGTTTTACCAAATTCATCGGGAACAAACCGATAAATTTTTTTTTTTTAACTATAATAAATTTAAGTGGTAAAAATTTCATTCGGACATCTGTGTCCACAGGTTTTAGATTTGATAGATTTTTAGAGTATCGATTTTGATAAATAAAAGACAATTCCGTATGTTTATTTTATATTTTGCTTTATTTCTTTTCCCTATTTTATCCCGATTAGGATCAACTAAGAGATACTGAAACCACGAGAGAAGATAAGTATAACGTAAGATAATTTAGACATTTTTTAATATTATAAAAAGGCACCCTGAGATTTTTTATTCATTTTTTATGTATGATTTGCGACAATTAAATAATTAATCAAATAAATAATAATTAATATAAAATTAATAAGAAGCAGATCATAACAATATGTACAGTATAATATAAGATATAAAAGCCAAGACAAAAACAATTTATTGCAAAATTTATATAAATGGCAAATTGAACATACTTACAACAAATAAAATAAAATACATAAGGAACTGAAAGTTTATGCTACTGGCGTATGAAACCCAATTTTCTTAGTTATTCATTAAGAAATTCTTCTATTGAATAGTATGGTCTTTTAGATAGATAGGCTTTTGTCATTTTACGGAACTTTGGGAAAGATGTTGCGGATTTAAGTTATAACGGGAGATGGTTGTACAGTTTCTTTGCGGAATATAATATAGATTTCTTTACTAAATCAGTGGATGGAATCGGTAAATAAATGTCAAAGATTGAATTTCTGGTGGAGTAAAGATGATTGGGCCTTGCTGGAAAGACAAGAAGGTGTTTACGAATTAAACAAACCGTTTCTAGAATATATAAAGATGGAAGTGTTACAATTCCGTGATCTCTGAAGTAACTTCTGCAATGTGTGGATCTTCTGAGGCCAAACAGATATCTTATTGCTCTTTTTATTATTTTATTATTTTAAATTATTGAATTTAAAACTCAATTGTAGCCTTATGTTTTCTTAATATTTTGCTTTTTGATTTATTTGCTTGTATTGAATAATAATAAAGTTATGTACTTTAACTAGCAACGTTCGTCATCAATACAGGGTGTCTCTAAATAAGTGCGACAAACTTTAAGGGGTAATTCTGCATGAAAAAATAATGTTCGTTTGCTTTATAAACATATGTCCGTAAATGCTTCGTTTCCGAGATACGGGATGTTGAATTTTTTCTTACAAACTGACAGTTTATTTGTTGCTTTAAAACCGGTTGAGATATGCAAATGAAATTTGGTAGGTTTTAAGAGGTAGTTATTGCGCATTTTGTGGCATACAATTAAGAATTTTATATTCACCATTGGCGTGCATACGGGTAATATGACCTGGTAATATGATTTATGATCACCGTATGTGACCTGTGGCCAGTGCTACACCGTTATGATCCCTTCAGTAGGTATCTATGGAGGAGTATCACCAAGCCGCAAGCCGTTATCCCTTGCCGTACCGCTCCTCCATAGGCCGATCAGACGCCAGTTAATTCCAGACCAAGTCGTAGATTCTATTGAATTTTATACTACGACGTTGGCCTTTTATTAATTTCAAATGACCGGGCTGGAGCTCGAACCACGATCGCAAGTCCACTAAACTTGTCGATCGACTGCGCATCAGACAACTTGACCGTCCGATTGAAATAAGATAGATAAATAAACATTTCTTGTTCATATTATAATAAAAATTTTAATTAAAAGTTGTAATTTTTGTTATTTTAAGTTTTTGTTAATTTTATATACATAACTACATGTTTACAATGGATTAGGCACATAGTTTGGTTGTAATGAAAATAACATTATTACCTAAAACATACTAAAAATAAGTAAAATACTATTAGTGGAGTCACTGAAGGTGGATATGAGCTATTACCTCCGATTTCGTTGAACCTCCATCGATTTTCATGAAAATTGGTGAGTGGTTAGAGAATACTTCAAGGAACAAAGGTGACATGACGCCAACTTGCGCTTTTATGCTGGGGGTGGATGCCACCCCTTCTCGGTGGTAAAAATTATTTTAATTAAAATAATACCATAAATCGATAGAGGGACAAATTATAAGTAAAATTTATTATATGTATAAAGTTATTAAAATAAATAAAAACTTTTTAAGTTATTAATAATCAAAAATTTTAATTTTTTGCGAGAAAAATACATGTTTTTAACCGATTTTTCATAAATAACTCAAAAACTGTAAGTTTTTAGAAAAAAAGTTATAATTACCAAAATTGAAACTAATAAAAAATGAAGTAAACGAGTTACCGAAAAAACATTTTAGTTTTAATTTAAAGTGAGTTATAGGTAATTGAATATATATTTTTTTCGGCGAGTCCCCAAATCCAAATATTCAATCTGAAATAACGGAAAATTATGCATCTTATAACATAAAGTATTAAACATTTGTCAAAGTACTTAAAAATATCTATCAAATGAGGCCCCGAACAAGTTGATAGCTTTAAAAGTTTATGCACCAAAAGTTTTTCAAAATATATCTTTTAAAAATTTTTCCAAAAAATGGTGTTTTTTTTAATAACTCCGTCAGTTTTTACGATATCAGGTTTGCCTAAAAACCTTTTGAAAGAAAATTTCAAGGGATAATAAACCAAGTCAAATTTATCCTTTTAGCCTTTATACTTTTTTTAAAATAAAAGGTTAAATAGTCCCGGTTACATGGTTGTCGCAGCAAAATTTAAGTTTTAAACGTTTCTATCTCGGGTATTTTTTACCCTAAGGAAATAGTAATAACGGTAGAATATTTGGTACAGAAAAAGCTAAAATTTGGTTAAATATAATTTTTAGGTATATCGAGTATTTTTGGAGTTATTATCAAAAGAAAATGAAAATTACAATAATTTTAAAAATTCTTATTTTCTTAAATTATATCTTTTTTTCAACAATATGCATTTGAAACCGGTCAAAACTATTGAAATTATTACTTATGCTAATATAAAGAAATTATAGTAAGGATTACTATAAATTTTAATTTTTGTGGAAATGGCGTATGTTTTATTTTTCACTTTTTCCTAAAAAATTCGTAAGGGCTCTCTTATTTTCATCATAACTTGCTTAATTTTGATGCTATTAACTTCTCCTGGACCTTATTTGATAGGTATTCCAAAGTACTTTGATAAGTGTAAAACACGTACATTTTATAAAATGGATCGTTTTCCCGTTATTTAAGCTTGAATACTTAGATTTGAGTACTCGTCTAAAAGAATATACATTCAATTACCCCTAACTCACTTTTAATTAACATTAGTTTAGTTTTTTAAGCTACTAGTTTATTTCGATTTTCATTAGCTTCAATTTTGGTTATTAGAACTTTTTTCTAAAAACTTATAGTTTTTGTGTTATTTATGAAAAATCGGTTAAAAACATGGATTTTTCTCACGAAAAATGTAAATCTTTGATTTTTAATAACTCAAAAAGTTTTTATTTATTTTAATAACTTTATATAACAAATTTTGCTTAGAATTTGATCCTCTATCGATTTATGGTATTATTTTTAATAAAATAATTTTTACCCCCGAGAAGGGGTGGAATCGACCCCCAGGATAAAAGCGCAAGTTTGAGTTATGTCACCTTTGTTCCTTGAGGTATTCTCTAACTACTCACCAATTTTCATGAAAATCAATGGAGGTTCAACGAAATCGGAAGCGAAAACCTTCAGTGACTGCACTATATAATAAATACTAAACAGTTGAGTCCGCGAGTCTTTACCCGTGCGTCATTAATACCTGGCGAGATAAAACACATACTTTTTATCTAGCATCATTCTCTTCCATGCATGAAACTCATGACAAACCAGCTGCCGTTTGTTATTAAGTAACAACACATGTTATTTTTATGAACCATCTAGACTCAGTGCATTGAAAAGAGATAGGTACAAAAAAAGACGATTCGGTATGTTTTCATATTTTAAGCACAATTTGTTTGACGTTTCTGATTTGTTTAATTTTGTGGCTGTCAGTCCGTTGAACTTTTTGCGGTTTTTGTCGAATTTTTGCATTTTGAAGTTTCTTTATATTACACAAACAGTTGTTTTCACAACTAATTTTATATTGGGCTTTGAAATTTTAAGGTAAATAATTATATTTAGGCAATTAATATTTAAAACATACAAAGCTAACGTCATTCACACAGTAAAGAAATGACTGTGTTTAGATTTCCGTCAAAGTGATAAAATAACAAAAATAAAATATGTTATTGGATTTTTTTATAAATTGTTTATTTATTTATTAATCAATAATAATAAAAGAATTTATTAAGCTACTTCAAATGTAGCTGTAATTCTGCGCAAAAATTTTGAAGCAAAACTTACATTTGACATTCTATATATTTGATAACGTCAAATTTTATAATAAAACCCGTAATCGGAACAGTAGAACAGTTCTGTCAGATGTTGTTGGGTGAAATAGATTTCCGACTTATTTCGTATGCTTTAAGTGATGACGCACGGGTAAAGACTCGCGGACTCAACTGTAAGTATTTTTTGCGTATTATTTAGTCCGTTCTTTAACGGTAAAATATTGCAAAACCTCTAAATTGTAAAGAACCGCTTGGATTGGCATAAAATTTGGCATACACACAGCTAACAAGTCAAAGAAAAAAAGTGATATTGTGCCGATATGTGCTTTTGCCCTGGGGGTGGTTTACACCCCCTCTTGGGGGTGAAAAAATTTTCGTCCAAAGAAAGTCAGGAAATGGATAAACTGGCTAATTTTAAGTAACTTTTGTTCTATGGAGTTTTTTCACTAAGTCAATACTTTTCGAATTATTTGGCAGTGAATATGTTCATTTTTTCAACAAAATAACCACGCTTTTAGACGGTTTTTCGCAAATAACTCAAATAGTAAGTATTTTGTCGAAAAAACATTCTTAGCAAAAATATAGCCTGTAAAAAATTTAAAAAAATGGTGTATACATCACGTCTCTACACCTAGTAGAAGCAGAGTTATAGCTAATGAAAAATAGGTTCATATTCGTCAAATCCCAAATGAAATATTTTAACGTGAAATAACCAAAAATGAAGCACATTTCGGGGAAAACTCATTACAACTTGTTTAATGTGTTTAAAAAAAGCTTCATTTTTGTTTTATAAAAAAAAATGTCTAGCATCAAAATTAAACAAGTTACGCTCAAAATAAAGTTAGTCCCTTTTGGTTTTGGTAAAAAAATCGAGAAAATCACCACCTAATTAGTATCTTAAATGAACTTAATCGGTACGACTGCATAAGTTTCTTGACTCCTGTATATATTGTTTATATGATCTGTAAGTTTCATCGGTTCAAAGTAATTATTATTGAAAGGGCTGTAGTTAAAAGGGGTTAAACGAGACACTGATCACGAATGTATGCAAATTTAGAAACACCAAATCTTAATCAGTTTTTGTCCAACAGAGAAACAAAAAAATACATGATATTCAGAAAAGCAAATCTAACTTTTTTTGTTTTTCGAGATTTTTAGTGTCTCTAACAATTTTTAAGTTATTTTGAAAAAAAGCATATTTTTCAAAATTTAAACTTTTAAAAATTTTACTTTAAAACCAAATTTTTTCAAAAATAAGCACTTTGGATCGATGAAACTTACAGATCATATAAACACAATATAAGTAAAATAATTTGTGGAGCGGCAACGATTAATTTAATTTAAGTTGCTAATTAGCGGGTGGTCTTCCCGATTTTTTTTTGCAAAAACAAAAGGGACCAACTTTTGTTTTGAGCGTAACTTGCTTAAATTTATTGCTAGAAACTTTTTGTAAAAACAGAAATAAAGCTTTTTTTAAACACTTTAAGAAAGCTATAATATGGTTTCCCTAAAAAGTTCTTAATTTTTTGGATATTTCACGTCGAAATATTGTATTTGAAATTTGGTGAATATGAATATATTTTTCATTGGCTATAACTCTGGCTCTACGAGATCCAGAGACCTAACGCGTACACCATTTTTTTTTACTTTTTTATAGGCTATATTTTTGCCAAGAACGTTTTTTCGACAAAATACTTAATTTTTGAGTTATTTGCGAAAAACCGTCTAAAAATGTTATTTTGTTGGAAAATGAACATATTCACTTGCAAATAACTCGAAAAGTGTTGACTTGGCGAAAAAGCTCTATAGAACAAAAGTTACTTAAAATTAGTCAGTTTACCCATTTCCGGACTTATTTTGGACATCTATTTTTTCACCCCCAAGAAGGGGTGAAAGTCACCCCCAGGGCAAAAGCACACATCGGCACAATATCACTTTTTTTCTTTGACATAAGCTATACGTATGCCAAATTTCATGTCAATCCAAGCGGTTCTTTAAAATTTAGAGCAAAAACCGTGAAAGAATGGACTAATTGTAATTTCCATTACAACCAAACTGTGGCTAATCCCATATAAACGTAATAGGTACTTAACTTGAACCTGCCACAAGACAACAGTTTCAGACCCTTATTAAAGTAGTTTATAAAAGTTATAAAATTAACTTAATCTGCTATAATGTTGGATGAGAGGGAAAAATCTGAGCAATTCATGTCAGACAGCTAAGGGAATCGGATATTATAAAAGATTTAGGAAGTCAAATAAGTTTTTTTCACAGAAAGTTTTAGATTTAACAATTTTTTTTTATTTTTTAATCGAATAATATTAACAATACATTTAAAAAAATAAATCTTTTTTAATAGTAAAATACAGTTTAAGTAAATGAATCTATATATGTACATAAATGATTGCTACATATAATATTTATTTTCATGCATACAAGTATATTTATGGTTTTCCAATTTCTTTTAAACATCTAATATGTACTCTGCAGAATATAAAAATGGAAAAACGTTTTGCACATTTTTGACCTAATTATTGGAAGTATCCAAAAACGATTTGATCAAGATAAATCGTTTTAGGTGATATAAGCACTCTACATCATTTAAATCATTTACTGAAAAATGAAGAAATTTTTATCCTACCATATCTGCGACTGCAATTTAGAGAAGAACTCGTGGATTTTGCTGATAAATGGACTGTATTAAACAATAGGATTTTGCAAAATACTGAAATTATAGAAGATCGAGTTAATGATGAATATGTTCAGTCTACAGAAAAAATTAAGGATGCTATTATTAATGTAAGTGATAATGAACATGAAGTAACTAATGACAATATTGTTGATATCGTGAAAACTTCACCTCTGTGTGGTACTAAAAAGTGTAAAGATTGTATTGCTTGCTGTTATGCTGTTTTGTATAAATACAACTTATAGACGGAGAGCTAGAGTCGAAAAATCATCGGCATAAGTAATATGGAGTTTTTCCTGTGAAATGTGTCCATTGTATAGTGACAATAATGACCCCTTTCAGGCTGACACCTCAGTGGATACAGGAAGTAGCAATAAGGGATGAAAGGGGAAAGTTAGTGCAGTCATTAAAGGTTTTCACCTCCTATTTTGTTAAACCGACATCGATTTGCATGAAAATTGGCGACTAGTTAGAGCATACCTCAAGAAACAAAACTGATTTGGTGCCACTTGCACTTTTACCCTGGTGGTGAACACCACCCCTTCCCGCGGGTGAAAACTATTTTATTAAAAATAACCCCACAAATCGATAGAGGGACAAATTTTAAGTAAAATTTGTTATATCATGTTATTAAAATAAATCAATACTTTTTGAGTTATTAAAGATCAAAGATTTGTCTATTTAAGAGCATATGCGTGAAGTTACGGATGATAAAAAGAAGACGTTAATTAATTGTATGTTAGTAAAATATTATTTTTATATTATTTCGATATTTAATTTAATTTTTTTTTTATTATAAACTGAATATGTCCATAAACTGGGGGTGTCCAATAATGGGTACATTTGAAATATTCGAATACACTTTTGCTAAATTTATAATATCGAAATAATATAAAAATAATATTTTAGTAACATACAATTAATTAATATTTTCTTTTTATCATCCGTAACTTCACGCATGTGCTCTTAAGCAGACAAATCTTTGATCTTTAATAACTCAAAAAGTATTGATTTATTTTAAGAACATGATATAACAAATTTTACTTATAATTTGTCCCTCTATCGATTTGTGCGGTTATTATTAATAAAATCGTTTTCACCCCCGAGAAGGGGTGGTATCCACCCCCAGGGTAAAAGTGCAAGTTGGCACCAAATCATTTTTATTTCCTGAGGTATGTTCTAACTAGTCACCAATTTTCATGTAAATCCATGGAGGTTTAACAAAATAGGAGGTGAAAACCTTTAAAGACTACACTAACTTTCCCCTTTCATCCCTTATTGCTACTTCCTGTATCCACTGAGGTGTCAGCCTGAAAGGGGTCATAATTATCAATATACAATAGACACATTTCACATGCCAAACTCCATATTACTTATGACGATGATTTTTCGGCTCTAGCTCTTAGACTATTATATTAGTGTGATTATCCAAATAGTATATAAGCATTTATTTACTCTTTCAGTGACACAAGTATCTCGCGAAAGAAGCTTTTCAAGGTTGAAATACATAAAAAATCGGTTAAGAAGTACTACTTTAACACAACATCACTTAGAAACATTTATGCTAATGGCTATAGAAAAAGAAGCTTTTTATGAGATTAAAACTGATGAAATAATCGACGATTTGCTCAAAAATCTACTTTAATGCGGAAATTATTGATCGAGAGTTAAGTAATTATTTTATAAAATAATTGCAAAAGAATGTTTAGATTATTGCGTTATAATAACATTTTAAATATTGTTAAATTAAAATATTTGCACTGTACTTGTAGGTATATAATTGAAAAATTCTCAAATTTTTATTTTACTTTTATCTTAATTACACCAAAATCATATTATATTTATTCACGAAATTATGGTTTCTACCTTATTGCTTACAATTTTGTCATACATGTCATTTATTATTTGTAAGATTGCTTATTGGTAAATAAAAAAATATAGCAAATTAAAAAACAATCATTGAATTCGAAGTTTTATATTTGATTTAAAAATAATTTGTATATTTGTTTATATTTGTTTTTTTTTATTTTATAAACAACGAATAAAATATCCTGATAATATAAGGTAAAATGAGGATAGGAGGCCGCTTTTCTATAAAATCACCGGGTCGTTTGAGAAGCTCCAGCACGCCACTGTTATGTGGGACTAAACAATATCTAAAGCGAACAAACAGCTTCTATACAATACCATACTTAAAAGTGTACTCACAGTTATGGCAGTGAAATTTAGCAAATGAAACAAAAAACAAAGAAAATGTTACTAAGAACAGAAATGGACTTCTGTAGAAGCGCAGCAGACAAAACAAGAAGAGATCAGAATGATCACCAAATGAGAGAATCATGAGAGAATCACCAAATGAGAGAATTAAGATCACCAAATGAGAGAATACGAGAAATGATGGGAGTCACGCATACAATAATAATTGAGGTCATAAAACAAAACAACTAATATGGTACGGCTATGTCCTGAGAATGCCAGACAGGATTCCCAAACAGATTTTGACGTGAACATTACAAAGGAGAAGGAAAAGAAGAAGGCCGAGAAGAAGCTGGAGAGAGGGAATTGAAAAATAACTAGAGGAAACAGAAATCCCTCCAGCTCTATGGTTAAATAGAAAAGAATGGCGGTTAGGATTAGTGTTACCAGGTGTCCCGATTTGCGCGGGACGTCCCGATTTTTAGGGGCCTGGGAATGCGTACCGATTTGTACCTTATCGGGACACTATATGTCCCGATTTTCACCCACGAAAATCAATTTCAGGAGGACTTGCAGTGAATTTTATAACTATGTTATAAAAACAAGGCACTCCTAAAAGCGGCAAAATCGAATGAAAAATATAATTTTAATAAAAAATAAATAAAATAAATCTACGATTTTTTTTGTAATTTCCTCTGATCAATATTATTAGGTAGGATTAAATACAGATTATAGAAACACCTTGTAGTCCAGTAAATGAACGGGAAATACGGCGATACCGTGTAATTTTCAGGATCAACTCCAAATTGCAAGATAATTTGGACGGCTTGTGCCGTTGGTTGCTTTTACTCGGGAAGTGACAGTCACCCCTAGTTAGGGGTGAAAAACCGTGCGTTTAAAATAAGTCCGGAGATGGATAAATTGACTAATTCTAAGCAATTTTAGTTCTATAGAATTTTAACTTAGTTAATACTTTTCGAGTTATTTACGGTTGAAAATGTGTATTTTTCGACAAAAAATCACGCTTTCAAGCGATTTTCACAAATAACTCAAAAAGTAAGTATTTGATCGAAAAAAATATTCTTATTAGCAAAAATGTAGCGTAATATTAAAAAAATGAAAAAACATTGTGAACTCGTAAAGTCTATAGACCCAGCAAAAGCAAAGTTGTAGCTCATACGTTCTTATTCGTCAAATTCTAAATTAAATATTTCAACGTGAAATAACCAAGAAATGAGCCACTTTTCGGAAAAAACCTTTTTAATAAAGATTTATTTTTATGTTTTAAAAAAGTTTCTAGCATCAAAACTAAGCGACTCATGCTCAAAATCAATTGGCTACTTTTTTTTGGTAAAAAAATCGTGAAAATCTCCCCCGACTCAGTACCCCAAATGAAATTAATCGTTACCACTTAACAAACAATTTACTTTACTTGTATTTGTTTACATGATTTAAAGGGCCTGAACGAGTCACTAATCACAAGTGTATCCAAAATATGAACAACCACATTTTAACCAATTTTTGTCTTACAGAAAAACAAAATGTATCATATTTATAAAAGCAAAACCCACCTACTTTTTACTCATTGAGATTTTTAGTATCCCTAATACTTTTAAGTTATTTTGAAAAAAAGGCATTTTCCAATATTTTAGGAAAATTCTTTTTTACTATAAAACCAATTTTTTTTTCAAAATTAAGCACTTCCAATTGGTAAACCTTACAGATCGTATAAAGGGGGAGATTTTCATGATTTTTTTTACCAAAAAAAAAGGAGCCAACTTTATTTTGAGCGCAACTCGCTTAGTTTGAATGCTAGAGACTTTTATATAAAACAAAATTTAAGATTTTTACTTTAAAAAATTTTAATAGGTTTTCCCGAAAATTGCTTAATTTTTAGGTTATTTAAAGTTGAAAAATTCGATTTGGAATTTGACGAATAAGAACGTATTTGTGATGTGCTACAACTTTGCTTTTACTGGTTTTATAGACTCTTACAATTTTTTTTGCTTTTTTAAAAGCTATATTTTTGCTAAGAATATTTTGTTCGATAAAATTACTCGAAAAGTATTGACTTTTTAATTTAAAAAAGTCGAAAAGTTTAAAAATTATATACTTAGAACAAAAGTTTTTAGAGTTAGTCTGTTGATCCATTTTGGGACTTACTTTAAACGCGCGTTTTTTTCCCCGTGAAGGGGTAGATAAGTGTTACTGTCACCCCCCAAGTAGTAAAAGCAACCAACGGTACAAGTTCAACTTTGAAGTAGACAGTAAGTGGAACCTAAAACCAGATTTTTATGCAATTCGGAGTTGACTCTGAAAATAACACTCCAAAACGGTCATTTACTGGGCTATTGTTGTTTATTTGTCCCGATCTACAACCCTAAATCCCGATTTGTTTTTGCTTATGTACCGATTAAAAACAAATCGGACCTGGCAACACTAGTTAGGATAGTCCAAGTAATGAAGCTTAAAATAGGACAAAACCTCGCAATTTTTACAGAATGGATCGATTTGCTTGACAATTTGAGAATAAGTAGTGGATAGTCCAAGGATCAAAATCTATATCATGCCAAAAGGCGCTTTTAATACCATGGGGGTGGTTGCCATCCCATCTCGGGGGTGGAAATTTTTTATCATATTTTGACTGCAAAAATTGGTAAAAACATTCATTCTAAGCAAAAACGTTCTAAGCTCTTCTTCGTCAAATGCTAAATATTGTAGTTTCAAAGTCAGAAGAAGGGAAAACTATGCATTTTTCGAGGATAACTTATTCAAACTAATTTAAAGTATTTAAAAATATCTATCTCCAGAAATAAAAAAGTCTCTAGCTCAAAAATTAAGTGACATAATGAAAAGAATGTCAGTCCCTATTTTTTTCAGCGAAAAAATGATCGGAAGCTACCCCCTAATCACCACCCTAATTAAAATTAGTCATTGACCTTATTTGGTCTTCTTTATTTATGTATTATTAATAGGTTCTAGAAGTTTGAATGGCTCAGAATGATTAGTTTTTAAAAAAATAGAGTTAAAGCGAATAACGAATTTTTGTAGTTTGGAAAAAAAATGGCTTTTTTTCAGCATAGAAAGATTAGCATGAGAGATACGAAAAATTTTTAAATATGAAATTGTAGCTTATTTAATTCCCAAGGACATGGTTTGCAAAAATTTTTTCTACGGCGAAAATTGAGTGAGTTATTGATAATTAAAACTTATAATAGGATTCAAAAACCACCTTTACCAACCCTTTCAAAGTCAACTCTTTTTGCGACTGAGGATTTTAAAAAGATTTAATATTAAAAGACTTATAGATCTTGCAAAAACCTATAAAATTATTTTTTACCAATCTTTCTAAGATAATAAATAAAAAGTTATGCTTAAGAAATCAATATATTTCTTTGAAGAAAAAAAGAGAAATCCAATTGGAAGCATAATAATGTAAGTTAGCGGTGCTTTTAGTCATTGGCCTTATTCATTCTTCTTTATTTATTAGATTCTAGAAGTTTCATTGGCTTAGAATAATTAGTTTTAAAAAAAAATGGAGTTAAAAGCGAATAACGAATTTTTGTAGTTTGGTAAAAAATGTCATTTTCTTCAGAATAGAAAGATTAGCATTAGAGATACGAAAAAATGTTTAAATATGAAATTGTAGGTTATTTAATTCCCAAGAACTTGGGTTAAACAAATTTTTCTACGGCTAAAATTGAGTGAATCGTAAATGAGTATATTATCGAAAAACATTGATTTTTTCGATATAAAACTAACACTTTCGATAGCGAATAAATCGAAAAGTATTATTAAAAAGGGTTCAAGGCAGGTTTTGTTTATATTCGATTCAGAGTTGGACTACCATCTCCATATAGCAACTATTTCAGCATCCTTATGCATCATCAGTGAAGATTATGCAGTCACAACTCTGAAGGGAATATAAATATTCTGCCTCTTTTAAGGCAAAACATCGCGATGCAATGAAACCACCTTTTGAGACGCAAATCAGCGACATCTCTCGTATTACGAGGAAAACAACGAAAAGCCCCAGATACAAAGTTTACTACTTTTTAAACAATTAGAATAATTGAAATAAAAATATAATAAACAATATTTTAAATCTAAGACTTTTCGTTAATAAACTGCTTTCTGGCTGCATCCCATATCTCCGGATTTTACAATATATAATCACGTAGAGACGACGAAAATAGGAGAAAGCAAATAGAGGACACTTAGGCCACGCATTTACCTTCTCTTCGTCTAGGAAAAGGACCGAAAGACAGTTTCTAAATACTCAAAAACTGAGTAAAATGAAAAATATTAAAAAGGGTTCAAGGCAGGTTTTGTTTATATTCGATTCAGAGTTGGACTACCATCTCCATATAGCAACTATTTCAGCATCCTTATGCATCATCAGCAGGGCCCCCGTAAGGGTAACTGGCGCCTGTGTGCAAAAAAGGATTTTGGCGCCCCTTAAGGCATTTTGGATCATGTTTTTCTATTTATTTTTTGAAGTTAGATAGGTGCTTGAAATAAAGCAAAAACTGAACTTTAGAAGTCATATTTATAGTCCAGTCACTCACGGTAAAATATTGCAAAACCTCCGAATTTTAAAGAATTGGAATTTGGCATATACATACCTAACATGTCAAATAAAAAAAGTGATATTGTGCGGATGTGTGCTTTTGCCCTGGATGTGAGTTTCACCCCTTCTCGGAGGTAAAAAAACATAGAAACGTTCAAAAAAGGAATTGGATAAAATGACTAATTTTAAGCAACTTTTGTTCTATAGAGTTTTTTCAGCAAGTTCAGTAAGTATTTTATCGAACAAAATGTTCTTACCAAACATAAAGCTTATAAAAAAGTGAAAGTGAAACATTATTATTTTTTGTTTTTTAAGTTTATAACTTCAAAAGTAAGTAAGTTACGCTAAAAATAATGATGATCCCTTTTTTGATGATCGTGAAAATCGCCCCCTAATTAGCGTCCCGAATGAAATACTCTTAACAAATTTTTGTTTTACAGGAAAACAAAAAATCCAAAATATTCAGAATAGAAAAACCTATATTTTTACCGCTTGAGATTTTTGGTATCACCAATAATTTTTAAGCTATTTAAAAAAAGCAATTTTTTTTCAAAATAAAAAAAATTTTGTCCAAAAGATTTCTTTTACCAAAAAAAGGGACCAACTTTATTTTGAGCATAACTTACTTAATTTTGATGCTAGAAACTTTTTAAAGAACAAATATAAAACTTGTTTTAAATACTTTAAATAATTTTTAATGAGTATTCCCCGAAAAGTGCTTCATTTCTTGGTTATTTCACGTTGAAATATTCGATTTGGAATTTGAAGAATAAAAACCTACTTTTCATTAGCTGCAACTGTGCTTCTACTGGGTTTACAGACTTCATATGCCAGCTATTTTTTAAACTTTTTGTAAGCTATTTTTTTGATAGGAGCATTTTTTTCGATAAAATACTTACTTTTTGAGTTATTTGGGAAAACCGTCTACAAACAGGGTTTTTGTTAAAAAATGAACACTCGCAAATAACTCGTATTAACTTGGTGAAAAAATTCTATAGAAACAAATTTCCTTAGAATTACTCAGTTTATCCAATTCCAGGCTTATTTTGAACGTATGTTTTTCACCCCCGAGAAGGGGTGGAACCCACCCCCAGTGCAAAAGCACACATTGGCACAATATCACTTTTTTTCTTTGACTTGTTAGCTACGTGTATTATGTGTATGCCAATGTGTATTTCATGTCAATGCAAGCGGTTCATTAAAATTCACAGCAAAAACCGTGAGTAAATGGACTATTATTTGTAGACTAAAATATCAAAATGAAACAAACATAATAAAATCATAACAAAATAAATTAAAATGCCTGACTTCCGACATGGTTTTCATATAGGATTCGGCAGTAACTGGATGATATACCTACTAATAAAATTTTGTGTGTATTTATTATACCTTCGTCTTCTTTATCTAATATTTCATAACCATGAAAGTTAATTTCGACCAATCCATCTCTTTCCTTCCACTTTTCTTGTATTATAAGGCGAAGTAGATGGAATTTAGGTCCTTTAATTATGGCCGAAGTATTCTGTTTTTCTCATGTTTTTCTTCTATTTATACGTAATCCTATTTAATTTCTCAACTTTTATTTTAAAATTCATTTTTGTTTCTTTTTTTGTTTGTTTTTTTTTCAAATTTTTTTCAATTTTTTACACTGGGTTTTGGCGCCCCTAAAGGATGGCGCCCGTGTGCATTGCACACTTTGCACATATGGTAGCGGGGGCCCTGATCATCAGTGAAGATTATGCAGTCACAACTCTGAAGGGAATATAAACATTCTGCCTCTTTTAAGGCAAAACATCGCGATGCAATGAAACCACCTTTTGAGACGCAAATCAGCGACATCTCTCGTATTACGAGGAAAACAACGAAAAGCCCCAGATACAAAGTTTACTACTTTTTAAACAATTAGAATAATTGAAATAAAAATATAATAAACAATATTTTAAATCTAAGACTTTTCGTTAATAAACTGCTTTCTGGCTGCAACCCATATCTCCGGATTTTACAATATATAATCACATAGAGACGACGAAAATAGGAGAAAGCAAATAGAGGACACTTAGGCCACGCATTTACCTTCTCTTCGTCTAGGAAAAGGACCGGAAGACAGTTTCTAAATACTCAAAAACTGAGTAAAATGAAAAATATTAAAAAGGGTTTAAGGCAGGTTTTGTTTATATTCGATTCAGAGTTGGACTACCATCTCCATATAGCAACTATTTCAGCATCCTTATGCATCATCAGTGAAGATTATGCAGTCACAACTCTGAAGGGAATATAAACATTCTGCCTCTTTTAAGGCAAAACATCGCGATGCAATGAACCCACCTTTTGAGACGCAAATCAGCGACATCTGTCGTATTACGAGGAAAACAACGAAAAGCCCCAGATACAAAGTTTACTACTTTTTAAACAATTAGAATAATTGAAATAAAAATATAATAAACAATATTTTAAATCTAAGACTTTTCGTTAATAAACTGCTTTCTGGCTGCATCCCATATCTCCGGATTTTACAATATATGATCACGTAGAGACGACGAAAATAGGAGAAAGCAAATAGAGGACACTTAGGCCACGCATTTACCTTCTCTTCGTCTAGGAAAAGGACCGAAAGACAGTTTCTAAATACTCAAAAACTGAGTAAAATGAAAAATATTAAAAAGAGTTCAAGGCAGGTTTTGTTTATATTCGATTCAGAGTTGGACTACCATCTCCATATAGCAACTATTTCAGCATCCTTATGCATCATCAGTGAAGATTATGCAGTCACAACTCTGAAGGGAATATAAACATTCTGCCTCTTTTAAGTCAAAACATCGCGATGCAATGAACCCACCTTTTGAGACGCAAATCAGCGACATCTCTCGTATTACGAGGAAAACAACGAAAAGCCCCAGATACAAAGTTTACTACTTTTTAAACAATTAGAATAATTGAAATAAAAATATAATAAACAATATTTTAAATCTAAGACTTTTCGTTAATAAACTGCTTTCTGGCTGCATCCCATATCTCCGGATTTTACAATATATAATCACGTAGAGACTACGAAAATAGGAGAAAGCAAATAGAGGACACTTAGGCCACGCATTTACCTTCTCTTCGTCTAGGAAAAGGACCGAAAGACAGTTTCTAAATACTCAAAAACTGAGTAAAATGAAAAATATTAAAAAGGGTTCAAGGCAGGTTTTGTTTATATTCGATTCAGAGTTGGACTACCATCTCCATATAGCAACTATTTCAGCATCCTTATGCATCATCAGTGAAGATTATGCAGTCACATATGCAGTCGAAAGATTATGCAGTCGAAAAGTATTAATTTTATAAAGAAAATGTATAGAATATTTTTTGCTTAGAATGAACGTTTTTATCAACTTTTGCGGCCAAAATATAATAAAAAATTTCCACCCCCGAGATGGGATGGCAACCACCCCCTGGTAAAAGCGCCTTTCGGCATCATATATACATTTTGATCCTTGGACTATCCACTACTTATTTTCAAATTTTCAAGCAAATTGATCCATTCTGTAAAAATTGTGAGGTGAAAAGCTTCGGTTCCTGGACTAGGAGTAGGACGGCGTTGGAGAACGCTGTAAACCAATAGTAGTGAGTGAAATGTTTTTACAAAGTCTAAATAAATAACATAAATCTTAGGCTTTGGCCATACGGGCGATTTTTTACGGCGCGATAATTTACGGTGTCCCTTGGTTTGACTACCTCCTTCACCAAGTGAAGGAGGTAGTCAAACCAATGTGCGCCGTAAATTATAGCTCCGTAAAATATCGCCAGTGTGGTCAAAGCCTTACGGGATCAATATGTTTTTATCAAATGCGGCTGCGGCAAAATACATTTTTTTTAAACTCTATGTCAGAGGTGAACTTGGACGAAATATTTAGTAGTAATAAATTTATTTTATCAATAGAACACGTGGGCTATTTGCAAAGAAAATCGATGCCGACGGCACAGAACAACCTGTAAAATAATTGATGATCTAAATGCAAAAAAGAAAAGTAAAAGTCAATAGCGTAATAGCAGGCAGGTACAGACCTTAATGAGGATTAAAAATTTAATGAGTAAAATGTTTCCGCTGTCTGCCGGATTTAGGGGGCTCTTCAGAAGTTAATAGCCCCGTTTTGTAATGCAAAACCCTACTAAATTTAACGATTTTGTGAGATAGGCGGTTCTCCTCTGACGTTAATGATGATTTAAAAAAATTGGTAGATGTTACGGAAATAAAATAAAACACGGTCTCGGAATAGAAAACTCTCAGGCAGCGATTGCCGTATATTGCGAAGCTGGTCGGACTTTAAATGAGAGAAAAGAGAGATGTAGAGAGATAAAAAAATTTCCACGAGAAAAAATTTCCTGTAGTTGGCTGTATACCATTTATTACAAAAAACCATAAAATCTTTTATAAAAGGTATCATAAAACAAACAGAACTAGTTTTCAATCGGATGACCGATCATCATCAGTGTTTTCCTAAAATGTGTATGATGCAAAGTATTTAAAATTTTGACTATGATTTTAAAAGTTATAGGTTATACTCACTTGAATCAAACATGCTAACCACCAAAGTAAAAATATTTGGGTAAAAAACCAATTTTTTTACCCAAATATTTTTACTTTGGTGGTTAGCATGTTTGATTCAAGTGAGTATAACCTATAACTTTTAAAATCATAGTCAAAATTTTAAATACTTTGCATCATTTTATCAGGTTATACACATTTTAGGAAAACACTGATGATGATCGGTCATCCGATTGAAAACTAGTTCTGTTTGTTTTATGATGTAGCCCTGTATAGGGATTTTAACAAATATACCTTTTATAAAGGATTTCATGGTTTTTTATGTAGAGAGATGTACAGTGTGGAATTGAAAATTTAGATCAAAATAGTTCCATATATTTTTTTTTATAAAAGAAGAGCATATATGGCACATTATTGAACAAAGTTTGAAAATAAGAGGACCAGTTTGAGTTTTTTGGTCATTTCATGTCAAAGGAACCCACTCATAAGACAACGCTTGAGATAGAGATATGAAATCAATAATCGATTAATGAATGTTAAAGGACAAATTCTGCAAAATACTGAAACGGATTCAAAATGGTTATTTAAAGACAGAAATAGGAAAGACAAAAAGAAATTCTGAAACCAATCAGATACAAGAAATAATAGATGATGGAGGAAATTTTAAATTTAATGGAAGAAACGTCAACATCAAAACAAAGATAATCAGATCTACAAAAAAGTGGATAAACAAAAGATAAAATACAAAATTAAGCAAATGAAAGAAACGGTTAACAGAACAATACGCAGGAATAGAAAAATACGAGAAAAGCACAAACAAGACAATAGAACAGATGGAAAGACAATAGATAAGTCGAAGATGGTGTGGTTTTAAAAATATTTAAAAAAGGATATTAAAGTGATATTAAAAAACAGCAAAAATGGCAAAGCCTTCATAGTATTTTTGGACAACCTAGAAGACCTACAAGTCCTTATGAACAAAATCACGTATTACAGTCAACAATATGGACTCAATATTATAAACTTAAAGAAGACAAAGCTCTTGGTAACTAACAAGAAAAATATAACAGAAGGTCAACTCTACGTCACCTCAACCCCAGTAGAAAGAGTGACGCACAACAAGTACCTCATCACCATAATAAATGAAGAATGAGAGAACTTCTCCCTTCTTCTTCATCTTTTAATAGGACTATGTACTGTTTCTTCTGTTACAGTCTCTGCTGCGATCCGGAGCTCCAGCTCTCATACCATGGGACTTCCTGTAGATCTCGGGTCTTCCTATGGGTCGCTTGGTGTTGGGCTTCTATGTCTTCGCTCATTTCGCCATACGTTGTACAGGGTCCATCCGATCTACGTGGTCTCTCGACATGCGTCGTCGTGCTTTTATCCATCTCACTACGTCTTGAACGCCTAGCTCGCTCAATGTGTCTTCGTTTCGTATTCTATCTCTGAGTGCGATACCTCTTATGGATATTAAGGTTTTCATCTCAGTTGTTCTCATTACTCTCTTGGTATTAAAATAAAAATGTTGCGATGCTATGTCGTTTCTGTCTTTTTTATGGTGTTGAATCGTGAACCTTAACGAAGATATGTGCATAAGATTGGAAGCATTTGAGATGTGCGTATATTGGAGAATACTTAATATCCCGTGCACTAACAGAGTCACAAATGAGGAAGTCCCCAGAAAAATGAAGAATCGAGAGGTACTGACCACCGTCAAATCTCGAAAGTTACAATCATCATCAATCAGCAATCGCATCCACTGCTGGAAATAGGCCTTCCTCAGTTCTTTCCAGTGTTTTCTACACTGGGCCGCTTGTAGCCAGTTTCCTGCTACTCTTTTTAGGTCGTCAGTCCATCTAGTCGGTGGTCATCCTCAGCTCCTGTTATAGTTTCTGGACCTCCGTCCTTCCAGTTCCACTTAAGCGTCGTGATTCTTTTAACGACGTCTTAAACCCCTGATATTTGCCTGATTTGTTGGTTTGTTATGTGGTCTCGAAGGCTCACGTTCAGCTTCCATGGCTCGTTGTGTAACTCTGAGTTTATTCGACGTTACTATAAATTTTACATTATAGTTTACAATAAAGAGAAGAATAAAAAAATATTAACTTTTTTTATAAAGATTTATTTCTCGAAGAAAGTCAAGTACTGTTTCAATTGACTAAGGAGCACATTCGTAGGAACTTGTATACAGTATTTTTTTTTGTTCTTATTTGTACCCGGTACACTGAGTAAGAATATGTTGGAACAGTTAACGATTCACTACACTTTTCACAAACAGGTGATTTCTCTGAAGCCATGAGGTGTCCATGTATCAGCCGTGTGTCACTAATTCTTAGCCTGCGAATGATTAACTTGTCTCTTCTGCTTAAGTTGGGTAGCTGAAAGGTTTAGACAGTAGGTTGTATTTTATATAATTTTGAGGTTGATCTCTTCCATTGGTGTTGCCAGCATTTTTTGATTTCGGACCTGAAAAGTGGTTTTAGATCTGATCCTAGTTAAACGGATTTGATGTCTGATTTGATTGTAATTGCTTGAAATGCTGTAATGGACTGAAATACCAACATGTGAAGATACCGCTACAGAACATATGATCTCTCTCCTAAATGGGTACTGCTAATAAGGATGGGTATTTCATATGGATAAGGATGTGTGCTTCCAGTCATGACTTACGGCGCCGAAACATTATCGTTAACCCAGGCCACAGCAACGAAACTTAGAGTGGCCCAAAGGAGAATGGAACGGTCACTACTTAGACTGACTCTAAGCCACAGGGTAAGAAACGAAGAAATCAGAAGAAGGGCAGTCGTCACAGATGTCATAGAGCGAGTAGCATGGCTGAAGTGGAATTGGGCGGGCCATGTAGCCAGAATGAAAGACGGGAGGTGTACCCAAAAAATTACACTATGGAGACCAAGAGAACACAGAAGAAGTGGAGGTAGACCACCTACACGATGGACAGACGACGTCAAAAAGATTGGTGGGAATTGGTTGCAGAAAGCTCAAGATCGACAAAACTGGGAGAAATTAGGGGAGGCCTATGTACAACTTTGGGTGCAGAAGGCTGGATGATGAAGGATGGGTAAGGATGGATATAAGGATAATAATGCGTATTTCATAATAAGGATAATTGCTAATATATTATTTTCAATAAAAAACTTTTAAATTCTTCAAACATTTTCGGCTAAATTAAACGTTTAATAATTAGCCCAATAAATGACTACTGTTTTGTATTGTAATTTCCAGGGGCAACTCCGAATTGCATGAAAATTTGGATTTAGGTTCTACTTACCCTCCACTTCAAAGTTGAATTTGTACCGTTGGTTGCTTTTCCTTTGGGGGTGACAGTCACCCCTTCTCGGGGGTTGAAAAACGCGTCTTTAAAATAAGGCCGGAAATGGATAAATTTACTTATTTTAAGCACCTTTTGTTCTATAAAGTTTTTTACGTAAGTCAATACTTTTCGAGTTATTCGTGATTTAAAATGTTGTTTTTTCGATAAAACGTTTTCAGAAAGTTTTTCTCAAATAACTCAAAAAATAAATATTTTATCGAAAAAAATATTCTTAGCAAAAGTGTAGCCTATAAAAAAATGAAATACCAATGAAGTACCAATTAAGTCTACAAATTGAGTAGAAGCAAAGTTGTAGCTCATGAAAAATACGTTCTTATTCGTCTAATTCCAAATCGAATAATTCAACGCGAAATCACCGAAGAAATAAGAGCTTTTCAGGAAAACCTTATTAACATTTTTAAAGTATCGAAAAAAAGCTTATTATTTTTTTTACAAAAGTTTACAGCATCAAAAATAAACGAGTTACACTGAAAAAAAGTTGGCCCCATTTTTTTGGTAAAAAATATCGTGAAAACCTCCCTCTATTTATCACCCTAAATGAAATTAATCGTTTGGCTTTACCATCTATTTTAATGTATGTGTATTGTTTATATGATCTGTAAGTTTGATTGGTTTGAAGTGCTTATTTTTGAAAACATTTGGTTTTATAGTAAAAAAAAATTCTAAAAATTTTTGAAAAATTTCATTTTTTCAATATAACTTAAAAAGTATTAGTGATAAGAAAAATCTTAAAGAGTAAAAAAATGTAGGTTTTGCTATTATAAAGATGCTAGTTTCATTTTGTTTCTCCGTAAGACAAAAATTGGTTAAGATATGGCTGTTCAAAATTTGCATACACTCGTGATTAGTGACCCATTCAAGCTTTCTCAATTATAACTCTTTCAAAAATAAACACTCTAAACCGGTGAGACTGACAGATCATATAAAAAATAGATAGATAAGTAAATTGTTTGTAAAGCGGTAGCGATTAATTTCATTTGGGGAGCTAAACACGGCGAGATATTTATGATTTTTTACAAAAAGAGGGCCAACTTTATTTTGAGCGTAACTTGCTTATTTTTAATGCTAAAACTTTTGTTAACAATTAAAACAAAGCTTTTTATAAACACTTTAAAAAAGTTTAAATGGGTTTTTCCCGAAAAGTGCTTAATTTTTCGGTGATTTCACCTTGAAATATTCGATTTGGAATTAGACGAATAAGAACGTATATTTTATGAGCTACAACTTTGTTTTTATTTGATTGATAGACATTACTTATACACCATTTTTTTGGGTTTTTTTATAAGCTTCACTTTTGCTAGGGATATTTTTTCGATAAAATATTTACTTTTTGAGTTATTTGCGAAAAACCGTCTGAAAACGTAGTTTTTTTGTCGAAAAATCAACATTTTCAAAGGCAAATAACTCGCAAAGTATTGACTTACGTAAAAAACTCTATAGAACAAAAGTTGCTTAAAATCAGTCAATTTATCTATTTCCGGTCTTATCTTGAACGTATGTTTTTTCACCCCCGAGAAGGGGTGACTGTCACCCCCCAAGTAAAAGCAACCAACGGCACAATTTCAACTTTGAAGTGGAGGGTAAGTAGAACCTAAATCCAAATTTATATGCAATTCGGAGTTGCTCCTGAAAATTACACGGTATCTCCGAATTTCCCGTTCATTTACTGGGCTAAATTGTTTTGACCAAATTTAAATACAGCTTATAGCGACATGCTTTATTTATTATTTTTTTTAATTGCTAATTTTACATATTAACTTTCTTTTCTAAACGGAAATAATATGGGTCATTTAAAATTCACAATTATTTCTATACGAAACCAGATGGTAATGGCCTGTTCAGTCTCAGTTTAAAAATTCCCCATTAAATAGTAAACCTTATCAGACCTTATGTCAATGAATCACTTTTTAAATGCATTCGAGGACGCTTCTTGACAGAAATGTTTTCAGCTTTTAAAACATCAGATAAAGGACCAGCGTCTTTATGTCGATAAATTAGTCTTCAACGTAAAACCACAGACATGTGTTTTTTTTTTTCAGTATAGTCACAGCAATCACCCGGCGCGGACACACTACCAAACTCGCAAAGAATAACAAACCCTCTTTCGAGAAATATTCACGCTATTTTACCGACACAAATAAATATATTATTGACAAGTTGTTGTTTTTACACTTATTTTAATTTAAGTTAATTGATTCCGTTAACCACCAACGAAACAAATTGTTTTGACCAAATTTAAATACAGCTGTAAAAACGTTGTTTGTATAAAAACCGAATTAGATAAGAAGTACAGTTTTATCGTCTCTACGGTATTTCATTACGATTCCTCTCAAAAAATTCTCGCTAAGGGCTTTAAGTAAAATATACAAAACCACCAAGTACATCGTTAAGTTAAAAATGCTGCTGGTAGCAGCATTAAAAAAGAAGCAATATAATTTAGGAATATTCAAATGGGAAAATTCATGCATAAACGTAGCAGCTGGAGTTTTACGGCTTTCTTTCAACAAATTTAAAAAAGTTGGCGAATTAAGGACTTTAGTAAATTGTCGTTAGTTTTAATTAGGAGATTAACTTAAGTGGAAATAGAGAAGGCTACTGCCATAAATATAATAGATCAGTTTAGATAGAATCGTCAAGACTTTCATATCTTTTCTATTGCGAATTTTTGAGATGATATTTTTCTAAAGTACGTTTTATAGTCTAAGAGCTAGTGAAACCCCGACTAACGGTCTTCCTGTAAGGCTAGAAATTTGTATAGTGATAATTCATAGCACACCAAGGCTAAAAACCATGACCTGGCAGGAATCAGCCCTGCACGTTTATCTACCAGGTGAATTCAAAAGTGCATAGTTTAGGGGAAAATAAACTTTCTCCTGTAAAGTTTAAATTTAAGTATGTGTTTGACTAAGTCATTTAGAAGAAATGTGTACAATGCCAGGCAATTCTGAACAGCATAAGACCTTGCCAGGCGAAGGGAAAGATTAGGGTTTTTTCCTAAAATTATTTTTTTTGCATCTAATAAAGTTTTTTTAGGTTTTTTGAATCATTCCAAACCGAAAAGGTCTTTATTGACTTTTCTCTTAGGTTAATAGTTTTTGACATATAAGCGATTAAAAAATTTAAAAATCGCGAAATCGGCCGTTTTTAACCCTGAATCGGACATTTAACTGAAAATTGCAATGTTTCCAAGGTAGATAAATATTCTTTAAACGTTGATTGATGAAATCTCGAAGAGTTTTTTGCAATACAATATCGAAAACCCCCTTGTTTTTTTAATTGCTTATCAAGCGGGCGCGAAACTGTAGTATAAGTGAGGACATTTGAGTTTGCATAAATTCATTATCTCGAGAATGGGCAAATTTGAAGAGAAATCCTCGAACAGGTCGATTTTTATTTTTAAATTAGGACTCTTTGGCATATATATAATACTAGTGACGTCATCCATCTGGGCGTGATGACGTAATCGATGATTTCTTTGAATGGGAGTAGGGGTCGTGTGATAGCTCATTTGAGAGGTTATATAATTCTCTCTTCAAAAATATAAACATTTACATAATTATTTATACACGATGTACAAAAAAAATTTTTTATTAAATTAATTTACACAAAAAGAAGAAAAATTTTTTGCACACCATTTATATAAATAATTAGGGTAGCGTTTATATTACTGAATAGAGAATTAAATAACCTTTCAAATGAGTTATCACATGACCCCTACTCCCATTCATAAAAATCATCGATTACGTCATCATTCCCAGATATATGACGTCACTAGTATTATATATGTTACAGTTCAAGTTGATTCTCAGTTAGAGTTGACTCCAACTAGTCCAACTAGTTGGAGTCAACTCCAACTGAAACGAGCAGTAAAAGTTGATTTTAAAAATTTAAATCAACTTTTACTAGTTGGAGTTGACTCTTCCTGGATCGATTCAGTAAATGTTGATTATACGAGAATCTCAAGTGCATTTTTGATGAGTGTGCGTTTCTTTGTTTTGACCGTTTCAACTACTTATTAGTATAGTCTGTAACGTCGCCCCCGTTAGGTAAATTATTCTGATTCGATTTTTTGCACAAACTTACTCAAAGAAATACATCCGTATAACAATCCTTATAACAAATACACAGGGTGTCACGCGGTACCGCGGTCGTTTTTGTTAACCAAATTCACAAAAATAATTTTTATCTACTCTATCTCATATTATGTAAAAATGTAAAGGTTTTAGTGTGTCTTATTCTTCTTCTTGTAATAGGACTATGTCCTGTTTCTTCTGTTACAGTCTTTGCTGCGATCCGGAGCTCCAACTCTCGTACCATCGTTTTTTGGGTCTTCCTATGGGTCGCTTGGTGTTGGGCTTCTGTGTTTTCGCCCAATGCGCCATACGTTCAGGGTCCATCCGATCTACGTGGTCCCTCCACATGCGTCGTCGCGCTCTTGTCCATCTCACTACGTCCTGAACGCCTAGCTCTCTCAATGTGTCTTCGTTTCGTACTCTATCTCTGAGTGTGATACCTCTTATGGATCTTAGGGTTTTCATCTCTGTTGTTCTCATTATCTGTTTGGTCTTTGTTGTCTCGGCCCTTGTCTCAGCTGCGTATGTCAGTACGGGTCTAACACATGTCTTATAAATGCGGACTTTGCTTTCGGTGCTCATATATTTATTCCGCCAGATTATATCCCTCAGGAAACCAGATATTCTCGCTGCTTTCATTGCCTGCTGTTTTGATTCTTGCCACAGATGCCTGTCGCTAGATATTTCCACACCTAAGTATCTGCAATCCATTACCTGTTCGATTATATGGTCGTCCACTACTAACTTACATCTAATTGGGTTCCTGGATATTACCATCGATTGGGTTTTCTCTTTGGATAGTGTTTTAGTGTGTGAAAATTGTAAATATAGATAGCAGTACATGAAGAGTTTAAAGTGTGTCTGAAGTAACAATGTATTTTAAATGGGTTTTACTTTTTCGCACTGTTTTTTAGCACACTTTCATATAATTAAACATCCTTAACTTTCGCCTTCGGGAGGAAATCAGACACGCCCTTACAACGGCAACTGAAATGCTCACAAAACAGCGACCACGGAAGCAAAGATGGATGACAGAGGAAATATTGGATTTAATGGATGAAAGAAGAAAATGCAAACAGCACAAAGCAATGTACAAAGCATTAAATAGAACCATTAAACAAAAAATAAAAATTGCAAAAGAAAAATGGATAACAGAACAATGTGAAGAAATCGAAAATTTATAGGTATAAAAAACATGATGACTTCCATCTGTATAAGAAACTCAAGGAATTCACAGGCACGACATACTCACAAGGACCAAATTATAATCTAATCAACACAGAAGGCAAACTGATTTCAAGCATTGAAGAACAAAGAAACATGTGGGAAGACTATATAAAGGAACTCTTCTATGACATCAGAGAACCTCCTACATTAAATACCGAAAACGACGAAGGTCTTCCAATACTGAAGTCCGAACTGGAATATGCTCTACGTCAACTAAAAACCAACAAATCTGTAGGAAAAGATGAAATACCAGCTGAGCTATTGATGTTAATCAACGAGGAAAACTTAGACCTTCTTCTTGGACTATTTAATAATGTTTACAATACAGGGACTATCCCTAAAATATGGCTTGAATCAGTCTTCATACCACTGCCTAAAAAGAAGAACGCCAAATTATGCCAGGACTTCCGCCTTATTAGTCTATTAAATAACATTCTGAAGCTTTTCTTGCGTATCATACAGAACAGAATATATTACAAAAAATGTGATGAGGTCACCGGTCAAGAACAATTTGGCTTCAGGAAAGGTATGGGGACACGAGAAGCAATATTCTGTCTTCAAACTCTGGCACAAAGATACAAAGATCAGCAAGCAGACCTTTTTATCTGTTTCATAGATTTTGAGAAAGCGTTCGATAGGGTGAAGCACAAGACCTTGATAGAAAGATTGAATGACATCGGAGTCGACAAAAGAGATTCTAAAATTATAGAGGCTATTTATTGGAATCAGACAGCAATCATAAAGACCAATGGTAATACGTCAAGGCCAATTGAAATACAACGAGGTGTTAGACAGGGTTGTGTGCTATCACTCATACTTTTAACGTCTACTCTGAGGTAATATTTGCGAACTCTTTATCGCACCCGTCAGAAGGAATCAGGATAAACGGTCAGAGAGTAAATAACATCCGCCATGCAGATGACACAGTATTAATGACTGATTCGGCCCATAGTCTGCAGATACTGTTAGATAGGGTTACTGAGAGTTGTGAAAAAATGGGTATGAAGATCAATACTGCGAAAAACAAAGTTATAAGAATATCAAGGAACAAAAATTTACCTCTTCCAATAAATATGTGAAACACCAACAGCTTGAATACGTAAGCCAGTACAAATATCTTGGTTGCTGGTTTAACAATCAACTTGATTAAAAACAAGAAGTCAAGAGCGAGAATAGAGGTAGCCCGACAAGGGTTTATCAAAAGGAAAGGCTTATTTTGTAACAGCAGCATTAATATCAGCCTTAGATGTCATTTTCTGCATTGCTATGTGTGGTCAATACTTTTGTATGGAACGGAGGCCTGGACACAACACAACACTGATGAACAAGTTGGACGCCTTTGAACTCTGGCTTTATAGAAGAGACTTGAAAATACCTTGGACAACCCATACCACCAACGAATATGTTCTGAGGAGAATAGGTACAGATAGGGAACTGCTAAAAATCATTAAAGTCAGAAAAGTTAGCTACCTGGGACACATAATGAGAAACGAAAAGTACCGCCTCACGCAACTGATCATCCAGGGTAAGAGTGAATGAAAACGGGGTCCCGGTAGGCGCCAGATTTCATGGTTTAGAAATATCAGAAACTGGACCGGCCTTGATTCAACATCTTTGTTTAGAGCCGCATTGGACAGAGACAGATTTGCCAGTGTAGTCGCTAGCCTCCACTAAAGGAGAAAGCACCACAAGAAGAAGACCTTTCGACTTGTCATGGTGATGACATGTGAGCTATAAATTACAAAAAAAGTTTTGACAGTTTTGTGGTTTGACAGAAGTTTGAATTTTTAAATGTCAAAATGGTGCAATGGTGCATCTCACTCGCGCTCACATTGATAGCTGCTTCAATACGCTCCTAGCGCTCATTGTTAATAATTAAAAATAACCGTATAGTAATAAAATAATAACAAAAATTTCTTCAGTATCTTGTAGGGACAAAACAAGAAACAAAACAAAAAAAAAACAAAAAAAAATACAAAAAGAATGCATTTATTTTAAATATTAACATTAATAATTTTATTTGTAAAATGTATACACTATGTATTCTTGATAAACATTAAGCAGGTATAATATATTTATAATATTTATTAAGGCCATGGGTACATAATTCGCAAATATTTTACGGCTATCCCTACCTTTTCTGTCTTTACATGGCAAATTACGTGTAGTAAAATTCACACTGGTATGGATATGTACATATTACTAGAATGTCATTCTACTTGACAATGTCATAACTAGCTTAAAGAGATGGCTTTTGAATGTTCTTGGATAACTGTTATTTTTTGTATAATTGCAAATTATTAATTCAATTAATAAATATGGTAATTTTTTCACTAGCTATGTATTCAGTGATTGTAATAATTGATATGTACCTACAACAAAAACTAATACTCAATCGAGAAAAGAGGGAAAGTGTTAAAGTGATTTTTTAATAATATATTGTTACTATGGAACTCTTACAATTTTGAACATCTTTAACAACAAAATACTTGGATTCCAGAATATATCTTCATGTATTCTCTGCTTCTATCTTCCATAAATAATACACAATAAATAACTTTTTATTAATTTCACCTTTTAAATTAATTATTTATCAAATACACTATATATCAATATTATTTAATCAACAACTTAAAATATTTCCGATTCATGTCAAATAATTATTTAAAATTGGCACTGATTGTCAGTGTCTGACTGACAATATTCTATTCGACTGACTACGTTGTATGACAAAGATAGATTTGGAAAATTACCACGGACATTGTGTTCATTTTTTTCGAATCCTGAAAAAACCAATAAATATTTTTGAAAAATCTAAACGCAGAATGAAAGACAAAATTATTTACCGAGGAAAGTCCCTTAGAATAAATCAAAAGTTTATTTTAAATGAGATATTTGAAATTAAAAATAACACTAAATTTTCTCTTAGTTTTTCACCCCTGTAACTTATTAAAATAAACATTATAGAAGTTCTCAGGGACTTTCGGCCCTCTAGTCCATTCTTTCACGGTTTTTGCCCTAAATTTTAAAGAACCGCTTGTATTGACATGAAATTTTGCATGCATATAGCTTACATGTCAAAGAAAAAAAGTGATATTGTGCCGATGTGCGCTTTTGCCCTGGGGGTGATTTTCACCCCCTCTTGGGGGTGAAAAAATTTTCGTCCAAAGAAAGTCAGGAAATGGATAAACTAACTAATTTTAAGTAACTTTTGTTCTATAGAGCTTTTTCGCCAAGTCACCACTTTTCGAGTTATTTGCGAGTGAATATGTTCATTTTTCAACAAAATAACCACATTTTTAGACGGTTTTTCGCAAATAACTCAAAAAGTAAGTATTTTGTCGAAAAAAATGTTCTTAGCAAAAATATAGCCTATAAAAAAGTAAAAAAAATGGTGTACACGTTAGGTCTCTGGATCTCGTAGAACTAGAGTTATAGCCAATGAAAAATAGATTCATATTCACCAAATTTCAAATAGAATATTTCGACGTGACATATCGAAAAAATTAAGCACTTTTTGGGGAAAACCGATTATAACTTTTTTAAAGTGTTTAAAAAAAGCTTTATTGTTGTTTTTACAAAAAGTTTCTAGCATTAAATTTAAGCAAGTTACGCTCAAAATAAAGTTGGTCCCTTTTGTTTTTGCAAAAAAAAAATCGGGAAGACCAACCCCTAATTAGCAACTTAAATGAAATTAATCGTTACCGCTTCACAAATTATTTTACTTATGTTGTGTTTATATGATCTGTAAGTTTCATCGATTCAAAGTGCTTATTTTTGAAAAAATTTGGTTTCAAAGTAAAAGTTTTAAAAATTTAAATTTTGAAAAATATTTTTTTTTTCAATATAACTTAAAAATTGTTAGAGATACCAAAAATCTCGAAAAACAAAATAAGTCAGATTTGCTTTTCTGAATATCATGTATTTTTTTGTTTTTCTCTTAGACAAAAATTGATTAAGATTTGGTGTTTCGAAATTTGCATACATTCGTGATCAGTGACTCGTTCAACTCCTTTTAACTACAGCCCTTTCATAAGGACTTTGAACCGATGAAACTTACAGATCATATAACCAATATATACATGAGTCAAGAAACTTGTGAAGTCGTGACGATTAAGTTCATTTAAGATACTAATGAGGGGATGATTTTCTCGATTTTTTTACCAAAACCAAAAGGGAATAACTTTATTTTGAGCGTAACTTGTTTAATTTTGATGCTAGAGATTTTTTTTATAAAACAAAAATGAAGCTTTTTTTAAACACTTTAAATAAGTTGTAATGAGTTTTCCCGAAAATGTGCTTCATTTTTGGTTATTTCACGTTAAAGTATTCCATTTGGAATTTGACGAATATGAACCTATTTTTCATTAGCTATAACTCTGCTTCTACTAGGTGTAGAGACGTGATGTATACACCATTTTTTAAAATTATTTACAGGCTATATTTTTGCTAAGAATGTTTTTCCGACAAAATACTTACTATTTGAGTTATTTGCGAAAAACCGTCTAAAAGCGTGTTTATTTTGTTGAAAAAATGAACATATTCACTGCCAAATAACTCGAAAAGTATCGACTTGGTGAAAAAACGCTATAGAACAAAAGTTACTTAAAATTAGCCAGTTTATCCATTTCCTGACTTTCTTTGGACGAATATTTTTTCACCCCAAGAGGGGGTGAAAACCACCCCCAGGGCAAAAGCACATATCGCCACAATATCACTTTTTTTCTTTGACTTGTTAGCTATGTGTATGCCAAATTTCATGTCAATCCAAGCGGTTCTTTAAAATTTAGAGGTTTTGCAATATTTTACCGTTAAAGAACGGACTACTCGCTAATAACGCAATCTTTCATTCTGCGTTTAAATTTTTTAAAAATACTTATTATTTTTCTCAGGATTCGAAAAAAATGAATCCCCATTTGAATAGCATTGCAGCCGAAAAAACGTACCGATCCTCTTAACATAGTATGTGCATTAAATGTAATGAGTAGGTAAAATAAGAAGTAAAAAATTGTTAATATTATTATAATAACCATGTTTCACTAATTGGCAATATCTTTAATACATTTACTTTTGATTGAAACTGGCTGAATGACTATAGTCCAAACCAAAACAATCCCCGTTTAGGCTACGGCTCCACGGGCTGGAAATTGACGCTAGCAGTAGCCGCAAAACGAACTTAAGGTTCCGCAGAACGGAATAGGAATAGCCGAGCTGTACCGACTACAGGACTTGTGCGTAGTCGGTTCAGTTCGGCTATTCCTATTCCGTTCCGTGGAACCTTAAGTTCGTTTTGCGGCTACTGCTAGCGTCAATTTCCAGCCCGTGGAGCCGTAGCCTTAGTACTAGGCCTCTTCAAGGAACTTTAAACGCATACCAAGTCAGAACAGCACCTTGCGATACCTGCCCTTAAGGGGATGGGTACCTACCTGCGTATTTTCGGCTGAAATGCTATTCAAATGGGGATTCATTTTTTTCGAATCCTGAGAAAACTAATAAGTATTTTTGAAATATTTAAACTCAGAATGAAAGGTTACGTTCTTACCGAGGGCCGAAAGTCCCTGAAAACTTCTAGAATGTTTATTTTAATAAATTACAGGGGTGAAAAACTAAGAGAGAGTGTAGTGTGATTTTTAATTTCAAATATCTCATTCAAAAGAAACTTCTTATTTATTATAAGGGACTTTCGGCCCTCGATAATAATTTAGTCTTTCATTCTGCGTTTAAATTTTTTAAAAATATTTATTAGTTTTTTCAGGATTCGAAAAAAATGGACACCACCATGTCCGTGGTGATATTTTCCAAATCGAACATTCGCTATCTTTATCATACAACGCACTGGGTCAAATAGAATATAATGACAAGACAGTGACAGTTTTAAATATTTGACATGGCATCGGGAATATTTTGAGTTGTTGATTAAATAATATTGATAGTGTATTTGATAAATAATTGATTTAAGACGGGAACTTAATAAAAAGTTATTTATTGTTTATTATTTATGGAATATCCAAGAAGAGAACACATCAGGATATATTCTGTGATCCAAGTATGTTTTTGTTGTTGTTGTTTGTTTGGGTTTATATGACTGCGGACACTAAATCCATTCGCCAATTTTACTATTTTTTATTTTATTAGTCATTTTTTCGTATCTTATCCTAAAACTAATACTAATATAATAAACAATTCTACTAATAAATAATTATTTTTGTATTTTTTTTTAATAATTTTTTATATATATATATATATATATATATATATATATATATATATATATATATATATATATATTATTAATTTTTTTCCAAATGATGTTCTCAGAGTTCCACAGCAAAAACTGCAACATTCTTCTTTAGCCCTCTACTTCATTCGAAAGCTATTTTACTATGGACTGTCCAAGTTGTGTTTTTGTTAAAGATGTTCAAAATTATAAGCGTTCCATAGTAACAATATATTATTAAAAAATCACTTTAACATTTTTCCTCTTTTCTCGATTGAGTATTAGTTTTTGTTGTACATATAAATTATTACAATCACTGAATACATAGTTAGTGAAAAAATTATCACATTTATTAACCTTTAACTACCCGCGCATCAAGTTATAACATAACTACACGCGTGGCGTACTTTGGACGCCACAAGAAAATACACTTAAAAACAGCGGATTTGTTTAATTTTTTTTGAAAAAATACACTTAGTTGTTTGTTATAAACCTTATTGGGCATCAGTGAATACTTGGAGTTCCTTTTCAGTAAGCCAATTGGGATTTATAACTGGAATCATGGAATAACTGGATTCCATGATAAATAAAATTACTAATAAAAAATTTTTTTAAATGTGATTTTTTACAGGAGAAAAAGTATTGTTTACAAAGAAAAATATATTTTTTGCCATAATGACTAAAAAACAATTAAAATATGTACTTATATTACGACTTATAGTAATATAATCCTGGGGTATATTGTCCACCACCGGAAACAACAAATAATAAAATGTAAATTACGATCTTTCCAGAACGCCGATTATAACGAAACTAAAACCAAATTGTAAAGCACATTCCAGTGATAGGTTAGAACAATAAGCAAGGTCAAAAATTAAATTTTTAAATATATTTCCAGTAGAATTCTTATATCTGGCGTACAAAGTACGCCAGCGCGTGTAGTTAAAGGTTAAATGAATTAATAATTTGCAATTATACAAATAACAGTTATCCAAGAACATTTAAAAGCCATCTCTTTAAAGTTAATGATGACATTGTCAAGTAGAATGACATTCTAGTAATGTTTACATATCCATACCAGTGTGAATATTACTACACGTAATTTGCCGTGTAAAGACAGAAAAAGTAGGGATAGCGGTAAAATATTTGCGAATTATATACCGATGGCCTTAATGGTACTACTAAAAGAATCTATTCGCTTATTCAGTGGATTGAGCAAAGGAACAAGATGGGAGTGGATACCCTTTCTGTAATTTTGCAGATACTGACTGTTCTAGTTTTTGCAACTTTATATTGGAAAATAAAGAGGTTTTAAAATTGGCAGGAACGAAAGAAAAATATCACTAATTCAAATCCTAATCATTTTTTTATTGCTAAAGATTTTAATGTTGACTAAATAATTCTAGTTATCTTGTTTAATTATGTTTTTCAAATTAAATGACATATTCATAGGCAAATTAAAAAAGATTTATAGGTCTCATATTATCTATAAAAGGAGCAGGTTTCAATGATTAGGTCTCGATGCGCGATGGAGGCCTCTCACATCCCCCTTTAGCTGGAGGGTATCGTCCCCAAACCCTTCTTGAATGTGTCCCGTTTTTCCAAGTTTATGGTTTGGTTGGTCACCCTAGTGTAGGCCTAACTTTTTTAACGAAACCTATCTATAATAGTGAATCATACATTTACATTTCATCAAAAACACTTAAATTAACACTTTCCACTAATCAACTGAATAAAATCAACATTTCCACACGCCAAATTCGCATTAAGCATATATGTATTTCATTGTTAATTTCTTTTCAGTGCAACGCAGCAGTAGGCGTGAAAGCCTTCTTCGATATGATGCACAGCGGACCCCACAAACTCATGCTGTTCGGGGCAGCGTGTACTCATGTAACCGACCCCATAGCTAAAGCTTCCAAACATTGGCACTTAACGCAGGTAAATAACAACCATATAATATAATAGACCAAGGGCTAGTCCTCTCCGAGCACCCTCCGTAGTCTGCAGGACGAGAATATGCTAAGTATAGGTGAACACATATAGCTGTAACTTTCAAGGTCATTCTATCTCTTAAACAGAGGAGCAAGTAACTCAGTTCTAAGTTGTTCCATCTTATCTTTGCCCTAACGTCATGATTTATTTTCAAACAAGTTAAATTAAATAAAACATTAAGTGAAACGTACGTCGATGTGTAATAACATTGATGTTCGATAATTTTTGATTTTTATCGAAGCACGTCTTTGGGTGCGAAGATCATTAACGTTTTCGAACCCCTAGTATTATCGATTTTGTCTATGCGTTGTGTAGTGTACTTTGTTAGCGTGAGCCTAAGGTCTCTGAACAATTAGGCGACGAATTAGTTATTTGTGGTTTTGTGACAACACTGTCGTGTTGTGATTACTAAAATATTTTAGGTGTCCTGGATCAAAGAATCCTTGACATCTCCTGTATATAGTTATTTTAGTTTAGTTTGTTTAGCTCTCTTGTTATTAGTGGACTCACTATGATAAATTGCTATTTAGTTTATTTAGTTTTGCTTTTGTTTATTTTAGTTTTTGCTTTGTTCTTTTGTTATCAGTGGGCTCACTGTAACGAATTGCTGATTTTGTAGTTTGCTTTTGTTTATTTTGTTTCTTGTTTTTAATCAATTCTCTCTATTTTGGTTGGATTGATATTGTTAAGAACGTTTCTTCTTGACATCTACCCTTTGTTATCTAGTTTAATTTTTTTGTCTTGAGATTACATTGTGTTAATCTTCTTTTTTTGTTTTGACCGTTACAGTTTTTTTTTGTTTTGGTTCCGATTCCAATCTGTGGTTTGCACCAAGTTGAAATCGTGGGGGAGGCTGTGTAATGGGTGCGAAGATCATTAACGTTTTCGAACCCCTAGTATTATCGGTTTACTCTGTATTATGCTGAATCCGTTTCAGAAATTGTACCGTGTATCGCGTGGAATTGGATCTTCTGTAATTCTTTCCGTTCTCACGATGTTAAATATTGTGTATTTTGTCGATCGTACGTTCTCAGGGTTTTAGCGTGGATATCATATCTATTTTCATCTGAAGGACCTTGTTATGTTTATTTTATCTTATACCGTCAAAAGAATTGGAGTCGTAAATTCTTCTATAAGTGTTTCTGGCCACCAAAATATGATGTTTTGGAGTTGGTTTGTTTATATAGTGCATACCGTTGTAGAGATAAGTATCTCTGAGTGTTAGCAACGGTTCCAAGTGTTTTTTTATGAATTGGCGTTATCCGTGAGAAGAAGGTCATAGGAACTACTAAAATCAGGCTGTTCATGGGAAAAGTAGGCGGTATGAACTATTGAGATCGTTTGTTTATTCTCTTTAGGATTGGATATGACCGTAATCGACTATTACAAATTCTATTTCCCATTCGTGTTTCAAACTGAGACGAAGTTTAAGATGCAATCCACGTGGTAATCCATTGTGGCAAGCTGAAAATTGATATAAGACTCAATGGTGCCATGGTGCAATGCGTATGTTTAGTAAGCTGAGCTTAAGGCGCGTCTTAAGCTTAAGATATGTAGGTGCAACCAGGTATTAGAGAATGATTTAAAATCTATTGGAATTAGAGCATGGAGAAGAGTTGCCAAAGACAGGGGCGAATGGAGGATTGTTCTGAAGAAGGCTTTGGCTCATAAAGAGCTGTAACGCCACTGATAATGATGATGATGATGATGATCTGCATCTGCACCTGCATAAGCCAAACGTTCCGTTCTTAACGTGAAATAAAGTGTAGTGTGACTTGATTTTGTCACCCGACTGTTTTCAGCTCCTTGCCTATTTATTGTAATTTAACAAAAAGGGTCTTGTTTACCGAATTTGATTTATGAATGCATTTAAAAGTGGGACCTTTTTAACATGTATATTAACCTCGATATTTAAAACATTAAAAGGGTAAACCCTGTAGTTGGCTGTATACCTTTGTTAAGACAACGTAGAATGAAGTAAACACTTCTGTTGTATATAGGTATATTATAAATTTATTAAAAAATTTTTAAAATTCATCCACAAGGGAGTGGTTGTACAAAACGTTTTCGGTCAAACTGACCATCCTCAGTGTAAACCTGGAAATAAGTGAACCACTTAGATTGAAATGCAAAAGGGTGAAATTTTGACAGTTAAAAAAGAAAATGTGGTTACTTACGTCCAGTGTACAAGTAATTGAAACTAGCCACTTGAATAGGTGTAAAACCTCAAAATAACATTATTGCTACATTATGAGCTGTATAGTAATCGACAATAAGTCGATGTCTTAAGATTAAAAATGTATCACATGTGGATGTATGTCATCCTTGCTCGGAATTAGCACAAGGTTGTGATCAGGTGAGAGGTTAACAACCAACTGATTAGACAGATTGGTGCCTGAAAATTCATGACAAGATGTCAAAGAAGATAGGTGGATTTCTCAAATGTCAACCGAAAAATTTTTGACAATCTGCATTAATATTTAACTTAATTATTCAATTGTGAATATGCAACTATTAAATTTGTTTGATATGAATTCTAAATTGTAAATAAAGGTTAATAAGCTATAATGATATATTCATTAGTGCACCGTAAACAAAAGCAAAATTCTACTCATATGCTGTGACGTCATAGACTGTTTGTCTACTGTATAGGACTGATAATAATTATATTAATTTGAGCAAAGTTATAATGAATGAATATTATTGAAAATTATATAGAAAATTTCTAAAAATTTTTTTATCAAAATATGATATTTTAATAGAGTAGCAGCTGTAGAATTGGAAGAAATGCCAATAGGGAATGGTCGGTTGCAATCTAAGTGGTTCACTTATTTCCAGGTTTGCACTGAGGATGGTCAGTTTGACCGAAAACGTTTTGTACAACCACTCCCTTGTGGATGAATTTTAAATTTTTTTTAATAAATTTATAATATACCTATATACAACAGAAGTGTTTACTTCATTCTACGTTAACCTCGATATTTCTTTCTAAAAAATGCTTAGTTGATATTTATGTAAATAACCCTTCGATTGTTATTCTAGAATAAGATGAATTCTTCCGTAATAATCTTTCTTATTTTGGAACATTGTAATAATGTATAAGTAGGGATTTTTGGAATTAGTAAGGCAGTTGTGAATTTGAATACATCGGTGTACTGTGATATGTATCGAGCGCGATAAATTTTTGAAATTGTAATTATGCAGATAAATTATTTGATTTGGTGTAATAAATAAATTAAATATCGTAGTTTGTAAAATAAAAGATATAAATTCAGTGTCTTTCATTTGTTTATAAGTAAGTTATTAAAAATAAATGAAGTCAACTAAAATTAAACTTAGTGCCTAAAAACATAAATAATGAAATAGTAAAGTCAATCGCGTAAAAGTCAGTTTTGTAACAGTAGTATAAAAAGTAACTGGAGAATGATTTCATGCAGTAAAGATCTGTTGGAACAACTGTACTGTACTCGGAGGGTGCACTAGCCCTTGGTCTAATAAAACCATATATAAATAGAAAGTGTTATGTATACTACTTATAGATAAGATCTACATTATTCCCATTGAATTTACGACAATTTTTATATAAAGATACGATCAGGGTACAATATAAATTGCTATACTACGCACGACAATGTATTTACTAATTTAGTCAAGGTTTGTGTATATTTAGAAATGAATGGGTTTCCTTGATATTTCCTAATATCATATTTATGGTTATGCACACAAAAGTTATTACTATACAGTGTGCGCGTAAAGTATGAAATCATAAAGATATCTGTGATACCCTGTATGATTTAGTAACAAAATGGTGATTACGTATATTATTTAAAATTTTATATTTTGAACGTTGACAAATGTACAATTTCTGAGATATACGGATAATATCATCACCATCATCATCATGCAACCTCTTCGGTCCACTGCTGGACATAGATCTCTCCCATTTTTCACGACTCTTTAAGGTTCTGTGCGTCTTGTTGCCATTTCTTAGACATTCGTTTGATGTCGTCCATCCAGGTTGGTGGTCGTCCTCTGCTGCGTTTGTGTTCTCTTGGACGCCAGTCAATTAGTTTTCTGGTCCATCTTGAGTCCTTTAGTCTCGCTACGTGACCTGCCCAATTCCATTTCCGCTTGGCTATACGTTCGACGACATCAGTGATACCTGTTCTTTTCCTTAGGTCTTGTTTTCTTATTTTGTCTTTTTTTGTCACGCCTAGAATTGATCTTTCCATGCGCCTTTGTGCCACTCGCATTTTTAAAAATAGTGCTGTTGTTTGTGTGAGCGTGAGAATTTCTGCTCCGTATGTCAGAATAGGAAGAAGACATTGGTAAAATTTCTTCCGTTTCATAGCTATCGAGATGTTGCTCTTAAATATGTCTCTTAGTGAACCATACGCCGTCCAAGCAAATGATAATAAATTAGTCGTTGAAATTCACAGGTGTGATTATAGTTGCTTATTCTGATTTCATGGCCGAGATATAATGTACCTAGTAGTTCTTAGGCCCCCATATAAAATTATTATTTATGACCACACCGTTGAAACTTTTTGTACTTGTTATTTGGGTGGAGTCGGACAAATTTCGAGCTTAGCGCATCATGGCAGTGGGGCGTTTGTCTGTCAAGCGGTCACGAAGTTGTCAATTTTATGCAAGAAAAAAATTTATAACCACATTGGTCATTTTATTTTAATCAATGGTTTTTATCATATAAACAGCGAAAATAATTTTGTCGGACAAAAATATTGGGGCATACGACGCGTCGGACACGCTAAATATGTCAAATTTATGAAAATAATAAATTTATTACCACATTGCTAATTTTATCAGAATATACCATAAAACATTTTTACAATAATGTGGTAACCTTGTCGGACAATTTTCACGGGGCATACGCGCAGTCGGACGCGCCGAAGATGTCAATTTCCTGAAAATTTTTTATTTATTATCACAGATATCATTTTTATTTTGTGCTGTTCTTTTACATGTGTAATGCATATTGGATCACTTGTCGGACAAAAATAATGGGGCGTTTTGGAGATACAGGGTGTCAAAGTTAAACTTTTTTTTTATTTATTATTGAATATTTCCTCACAGGTATGAGATAACAACATGAAATTTGGTATGTGGGGGTTTTTTGGGTCGAGGAAACTAAATTCCCTACCAAAAATTATGCATTGCCCAGATGGCGCCACATACGCCTTTCAGCACCTATTTATTACGTTCAATTTTTTTATCCCTCACTCTGTATAACTTTGACATTAAAATTTTTATTTTCCTATTAGTTTTACTTAAAAAAGATATACTTCTTTCATCTCCCTAAACTCAACCGTTTTCGAGATAAACGCATTTTAAATCTGCGATGCACCATCGTTTTTAGCATAATTATCATTGTAGTTACACCCGAAAAATAACTTAAAACCATAAAATTATCCAAAAATGTATCGCAAATTTCTTCAAATGGAATTTGCGATGCAATGACATAAATTTGAGAACTGGCACAATTATTATGGTATTAAATTATTTTTCGGGTGTAACTATAATGATAATATGCTAAAAATGATGGTGTATCGCAGATTTAAAATGCGTTTATCTCGAAAACGGTTGAGTTTAGGGAGATCAAAGAAGTATACCTTTTTTAAGTAAAACTAATAGGAAAATAAAAATTTTAATGTCAAAATTATACAGAGTGAGGTATAAAAAAAATTGAACGTAATAAATGAGTGCTGAAAGGCGTATGTGGCGCCCTCTGGGCAATACATAATTTTTGGTAGGGAATTTCGTTTTCTCGATCCAAAAACCCCCACATACCAAATTTCATGTTGTTATCTCATACCTGTCAGGAAATATTCAATAATAAATAAAAAAAAGTTTAACTTTGACATCCTGTATCTCGGTTATTATAAACTTTGTACTAAGATAAGTTTAAATCTAAGCTAATTAACTAAGCTTAAATCGGTCTATTTTTACCTCAGGAACCTGACGTTAAGCTATGGCCCATTATTTACCAAATTTTACCTGTATATAAATTAAATGAAACTGAATGTATTGTTTCTCGATTCCACGTTAAGATATATATGGTCGCCTTTCTATGATTATCTCTCAAATGATCTAGTGTCCATCGAATTCTATTCGAAATAGAATAAAAAATTATTTTAATGGCCGGTAAATGAACTCGTATTGCTCTATTTTTAAATAAATCTATTTAAATTTAGCGTCGCAACCACTACAACTACATAAACCATTTCGGCGATAATGGTCAAATGGATTATACTTTTGGAACTAGATACCTTCTAATCGGTATTACCGATTTTTATCACTGAATATGAGTTTGAAACGTATTGAGAAGTAGTGTCTGATGCATCCAAGGTCAAGTAGGATAACTGAAGGTATTATAGGACTATTGAGCTTGAAAAACCGGTTTTCCTATAGGAAATAGATTTGATCACACTTATGAAGGCTATAACTTAAAAATTCGAATTTTCCCAAATAGAAGTATACACCGATAGACGCATCTGGAGTCCTCCTTAGTTGTTGGCGCAATTTGTAAGTTGAAATTTTGAGTAATTGTCTAAAAACCAAAATTTTCAAAGTTTAGTTTTTCGGTTTTTCAGCTGTACTGAGCCGTGTGTATCTCTGATCCTAACCACTTAGCACTATTTGAAATATTAACTCAACGCTATTAATCTGGTGTACTTTCGGTTTTCCTGTCTCTCCTTGAACCTAAGATATATACCCCCAAAAAATATGCCGTTTTGTACCTACCAAGTCCTATAGCTGGCTTATGGGTGGTCGAAAGTCACAAGCTATACCGGTTCTGAATCGGCCCTGACCCCCTCTTAAAACATAGAAAAGAAATTCAGATCGGTATAACTTTTCCACAAACATACACACAAACATACAAAACATTTTCCCCTTTTTAAATAGAAATTGAATAAAATTTCTGAGATCGGTAACTTTTGAATGGTATATACAATTTTCAAAATGGCAATGGGATAAGACAGGGAGATTCCCTGAGTCCTCTGTTGTTCAACCTAATCATGGACGAAATAATAAAAAAAGTAAGAACAAAAAAAGGATACCAAATGGGAGAAAACCCACTTAAAATAATCTGCTATGCAGACGACGCAATACTAATCTCTCAAAGTGAAGATGATTTACAACGTATGCTGCACGAATTTAATATAACCGCTAGAAAATTTAACATTTTAATTTCCCCAAAAAAGACTAAATGCATGGTTACAACAGTAGATCTAATAAGGTGTAAATTAGAGCTGGAGGGTCAAATAATAGAACAAATCATGGAGTTTAAATATCTAGGCATCACACTATGCAACTACGGAAAGCTCGAAACAAAAGTGTAAGATCAGGTGAATAAAGCAAACAGAGCCGCAGGTTGCCTGAATGAAACAATATGGAGAAATAAAAACATCAGAAAAGAAGTGTAAGGCAGAATTTACAAAAGAGTCATCAGACCAATAATGACATAAGCGGCAGAAACACAACCTGATACAGAAAGGACAAAAAAAGCTATAGAAACAGCAGAGAAGAAAACATTGCGAAAAATCAATGGTAAGACGCTGTGGGATAGAGCTAGAAGTGTAGATATATGAAGGGGATGCAAGGTGGACAACATTAATAACTGGATGAAAAGCAGAAGAGTAGAATGGAACGACCACATAAGCCGAATGACAACAAATAGAGTAGTAAGAACGGACAGAGACGGTTCCCCAATAGGAAGACGATCAGTGGGAAGACCACGAAAAAGATGGAATGACAACTTACTGGAGGCACATTGAAAAACAGACAGAGTAATGTCTATATAAAAAGAAGAAGAAGAAGAAGAGAAGAATTTTCAAAATTCAACATGCGTTGGAAAGGTAATGTTCAGTACTATAAGAAGCCGTAAAATCGGACTTAAATTTTCGAAATTTTTGGGAGTTTTGGGGACGAGAACGAAAAACAGACCCTAAATGGGAATGGCCGTAACATCCACACCCTTGTACCAAAATGGATGGTTGACATATTTCTCTTTTCCTATATTTTAAGATTGGATTTGGCCCAATTTTTTCAATTCAGTCACATTTAAAAAATCGAAAATTTCTTGTATAATATAGTGTCGCATGTACGGGAACAGCCGTTCTCTGGGATATAGAAAAATAATAAGCTTCAAGGAGACCAAAGCGAACTATAAACAATTTTTCTCGGTTAGATCTACATAGATCAAACTGAAAATTTGTAGAAATACTCCTTATAATGTTTATAAGGACGTAACATAGAGAATATTGCAAAATTTTAGAAAAATTTTCCGAAATTTTCCCTCTTGTCGGAAAAACTTTTTTGGAAAATTTTGGGTACAACTCACCGTCATGCCCTTTTAAGTGTTGTACATAGCGTATGTACCAATTTATAGCTAAATCGATTCAAAAGAAACCGAGAAACACTGTTTTAAATTTTTTTTTGATAATACCTCCTCCTCGATAGCCTAAAAGACTTAAGCTTTCTGTTCGTTTGCCCCAACATTTTTGTCAGACAATTAGATTTTCTGTTTAAGAATATAATTACTTGTAACTTACTGCCTTTGTCGGAAAAATGGTTTTAAAGATAAGGGATGCACGAACCCAGCAGAGTTTAAAAGTATAATTTATTAATAAAAATTAAATTTTTTGTCCGACTTTGGATTTGACCCAATATTTTTGTCGGGCACTTAGATTTTTTGATTTGGAATATAACTACTTATAACCTGATACATGTGTCGGAAATTTTTTTTAATTGAAGAAAAAAAACTACAGAACGATGTTTGCCGTTGTTCAAGGAGTATGTATTCAAATATCAGATCACAATTTTTCTAAAATTATCCCTCTTGTCGGAAAATTTTTTAAGAAAATTTTGGGTACAGCTCCACGTCATACCCTTTTAACTGTTTTAATTAGAGTGTGTACCAATTTTCAGCTATATCGATTTAAAAATTACCGAGAAAAACTGTTTTAAAATTTTTTTTTGATAATACCTCCTCGTCGATAGCCTAAAAGAATTAAGTTTTCTGTTCGTTTGCCCCAACATTTTTATCAGACAATTACATTTTTTGTTTAAGAATATAATTACTTGTAACTTACTACCTTTGTCGGAAAAATGGTTGTAAAGATAAGGGATACACGAACCCAGCATAGTTTAAAAGTATAGTTTATCAATAAAAATTAAATTTTTTGTCCGACTTTGGATTTGCCCCAATATTTTTGTCGGGCACTTAGATTTTTTGATTTGGAATATAACTACTTATAACCTGATACATGTGTCGGAAATTTTTTTTTTAATTCGAGAAAAAAAACTACAGAACGATGTTTGTCGTTGTTCAAGGAGTATGTACACAAATTATCAGATAACAATTTTTCTAAAATTTTCCCTCTTGTCGGAAAATTTTTTAAAAAAATTTGAGTACAGCTAAGTCATACCATTTTAAATCTTTTACTTAATGTGAGTACCAATTTTCAGCTAAATCGATTTAAAAATAACCGGGAAAAACTGTTTTAAAATTTTTTTTGATAATACCTCCTCGTCGATAGCCTAAAAGAATTAAGTTTTCTGTTCGTTTGCCCCAACATTTTTGTCAGACAATTAAATTTTTTGTTTAAGAATATAATTACTTGTAACTTACTGCCTTTGTCGGAAAAATGGTTTTAAAGATAAGGGATGCACGAACCCCGCATAATTTAAAAGTATAGTTTATTAATAAAAATTAAATTTTTTGTCCGACTTTGGATTTGCCCCACTATTTATGTCGGACACTAAGATTTTTTGATTTGGAATATAACTACTAATAACCAGATACATGTGCCGGAAAATTTTTTTTAATTTGAGAAAAAAAACTACAGAACGATGTTTGTCGTTTTTCAAGGAATATGTACACAAATTATCAGATCACAAGTTTTCTAAAATTTTCCCTCTTTTCGGAAAATTTTTTGGAAAAATTTTAAGTACAGCTCTACGTCATACCCTTTTAAATGTTTTACTTAGTGTGTGTACCAACTTTCAGCTAAATCGATTCAAAAATAACCGAGAAAACTGTTTTAAAATTTTTTTGATAATACCTTCTCGTCGATAGCCTAAAAGAATTAAGTTTTCTGTTCGTTTGCCCCAAGATTTTTGTCAGACAATTACATTTTTTATTTAAGAATATAATTACTTGTAACTTACTACCTTTGTCGGAAAAATGGTTGTAAAGATAAGGGATACACGAACCCAGCATAGTTTAAAATTATAGTTTATCAATAAAAATTTAATTTTTTGTCCGACTTTGGATTTGCCCCAATATTTTTGTCGGACACTAAGATTTTTTGATTTTGAATATAACTACTTATAACCTGATACATGTGTCTGAATTTTTTTAATTGTAGAAAAAAAAACTACAGAACGATGTTTGTCGTTGTTCAAGCAGTATGTAGGCAAATATCAGATCACAATTTTTCTAAACTTTTTCCTCTTGTAGGAAAATTGTTTAAGAAAATTTTGGGTACAGCTCTACGTCATATCCCTTTGAATGTTTTACTTAGTGTGTGTACCAATTTTCAGCTAAATCAATTCAAAAATAACCGAGATAAACTGTTCTAAAAATTTTTTTGATAATACCTTCTCGTTGATAGCCTAAAAGAATTAAGTTTTCTGTTCGTTTGCCCCAAGATTTTTGTCAGACAATTACATTTTTTGTTTAAGAATATAATTACTTGTAACTTACTACCTTTGTCGGAAAAATGGTTGTAAAGATAAGGGATACACGAACCCAGCATAGTTTAAAAGTATAGTTTATCAATAAAAATTAAATTTTTTGTCCGACTTTGGATTTGCCCCAATATTTTTGTCGGACACTAAGATTTTTTGATTTGAAATATAACTACTTATAACCTGATACATGTGTCGGAAATTTTTTTTAATTGTAGAAAAACAACTACAGAACGATGTTTGTCGTTGTTCAAGCAGTATGTAGGCAAATATCAGATCACAATTTTTCTAAACTTTCCCTCTTGTCGGAAAATTTTTTAAGAAAATTTTGGGTACAACTCTACGTCATACCCCTTTAAATGTTTTACTTAGTGTGTGTACCAATTTTCAGCTAAATCGATTCAAAAATAACCGAGAAAATCTGTTTTAAAAATTTTTTTGGTAATACCTTCTCGTCGATAGCCAAAAAGAATTAAGTTTTCTGTTCGTTTGCCCCAACATTTTTGTCAGACAATTAGATTTTCTGTTTAAGAATATAATTACTTGTAACTTACTGCCTTTGTCGGAAAAATGGTTTTAAAGATAAGGGATGCACGAACCCAGCATAATTTAAAAGTATAGTTTAATAATAAAAATTAATTTTTTGTCCGACTTTGGACTTGACCCAATATTTTTGTCGGACACTTAGATTTTTTGATTTAGAATATAACTACTTATAACCTGATACTTGTGTCGGAAATTTTTTTTAATTGGAGAAAAAAAAACTACAGAACGATGTTTGTCGTTTTTCAAGGAGTATGTACGCAAATATCAGATCACAATTTTTCTAAAATTTTCCCTCTTGTCGGAAAATTTTTTGGGAAAATTTTGGGTACAGCTCTACGTCATACCCTTTTAAATGTTCTATTTAGTGTGTGTACCAATTTTCAGCTATATCGATTTAAAAATAACCGAGAAAATCTGTTTTAAATTTTTTTTTGATAATACCTCCTCGTCGATAGCCTAAAAGAATTAAGTTTTCTGTTCGTTTGCCCCAACATTTTTGTCAGACAATTAGATTTTTTGTTTAAGAATATAATTATTTGTAACTTACTACCTTTGTCGGAAAAATGGTTGTAAAGATAAGGGATGCACGAACGCAGCATTGTTTGAAAGTATAGTTTACTAATAAAAATTAAATTTTTTGTCCGACTGTCGATTTGCCCCAATATTTTTGTCCGACACTTTGATTTTTTGATTAAGAATATAATTACTTATAACCTACTAATGTTGTCGGAAAAATGGTTGTAAATAAAAAAATTTCAGGAAATTGACATTTTCGGCGCGTCCGACTGCGCATATGCCCCGTGAAAATTGTCCGACAAGGTTACCACATTATTGTAAAAAGGTTTTATGGTAGATACCGTTAAAATTATCCATGTGGTAATAAATTTATTTTTTTCATAAATTTGACATCTTTAGCGTGTCCGACGCGTCATATGCCCCAATATTTTTGTCCGACAAAATTATTTTCGCTGTTTATATGATAAAAACCATTGATTAAAATAAAATGACCAATGTGGTTATAAATTTTTTTCTTGCATAAAATTGACAACTTCGTGACCGCTTGACAGACAAACGCCCCACTGCCATGATGCGCTAAGCTCGAAATTTGTCCGACTCCACCCAAATAACAAGTACAAAAAGTTTCAACGGTGTGGTCATAAATAATAATTTTATATGGGGGCCTAAGAACTATAGTAGTATCCATGAAATAAAATACCGAAAAAACATCAAACTTGCTGTCAAGGTTTGTGAAATATGAACTATACCTAAAAAACTTGAATTTTCTTCACTAATAATATCTCTATTGACCAAAAAAGAAACAAATCATTTATTCACGTCAGGATAATAATATGCAGGCGTAACTATAGTGGGTGGACTGGAAATTGAATAAATTGAAAATTATTGGTATAGCCGGAGAATTTTAGATCCAAGTTCTTCTATCGAGGGTAGCTAATTTATGTTAGCTGAACGTTTCAATGTTGTGGCATTATTATTAGAAATTTATATGTCAAATATACCTAATAATTTTGTTTGGAACTATACAAAGGAAGATAAAAATTGATGTTTTCATTAGTTACTTACAGTAGGTAATATTTAATTTTAAATATCATTAGTGAATGAGATCAAGTCAGTTTTAATCAAAGAAAATCTTCTTATCACCCCACTCAAAGCAAATATGCAAAGATGCAGGATGCAGGGATGTTAACTGTGACGTGTATATTTGTTTTAGCGACTACAAAAAGCATTTGATAGAGTAAAATTATGATAAACCCATAAACATCTTGAAAGAAGAAGGATCAGATGACAGAGACTTAGGAATCATATATAATTTATATTACAATCAAACTGCCAATATTAAAGTAGATGACCAATTGACAGAAGCAGTCTACATATAAATACCTCGTCCAATTTACTTACCGTTGCACGTCATCCGCGCCATAGCCTGTGACACGATACCAACACGAAATATCTAGGCGGTAGGTGTGTTCCCCTTTAGAATCATTTTGATTCTAAAAAAGAACACACCCACCGCCTAAATATTTCGTGTTGGTATCGTGTCACAGGCTATGGCGCGGATGACGTGCAACGGTAAGTAAATTGGACGAGGTATAGATGAGCGAGGCAACGTATTAGTCAACAGAGTGCGTCTAAACAACATTAGATATTATGACGATAACGAAGTAGTTTTTGTAGATAGTCTAGATCAGGGGTTCCCAAACTAGGGGGCGCGCCCCCCTTGGGGGGCGTGAGGACATATCAGGGGGCGCAAGACAAGTTGAACGTTAAAATAAATTTAGTTATTTTTCTAAAATTCAAAATTAACCGCTTGTTAAACTCTGTCTGGTAACGCAGAGTAAGCAAAAGTTATCTCAAATACTTCTTTTTGACAACACTGTGAAACGCCGAATTGATTGATATAACCGAAAACATACAAAACCAGGTAGTTGATGCAGTAAAATAATCGCCATTTTTTGGTGTTCAGTTAGACGAGAGTACTGACATAGCACAATGTTATCAGTTTATTGTTTATGTTCGGTATATTCAAAACGAAAGAATGAAAGACGAGCTACTCTTTTCTACAGAGTTGGAGACTGGAGACCACGACAAAAGCTATTACTGTTATGAAAGCAGTGTGCGAGTTTTTGACAAACATGAACTCTCTTGGCTAAAACTGATCAGTTTATGTACAAATGGTGTACCTTCAACGCTTGGTTTTCGCTCAGGCTATTCGTAATTAGTAATAGAGCAAAATGCTGATGTGATTTGGATACATTGTTTTATATATCGGCAAGCCTTGGCAGAAAAAACCCTTCGAAATGAACATAGGACTGTCTTAAAGTTGTGTATTAAAGTAGTAAAGAGTAAAGTACATAAAAAAACAGTGCGTTGAATATTCGACTGTTTAGAACTCTTTGTGAAGTTTTAGAAAGTGATCACAAAACACTGCTACTTCATACAGAAGTACGATGGCTCTCAAAAGGAAATATGTTGGCAAGATTACTTGACCTTTGAGATGAAGTAATCACCTGCTTCGAACATCAAAAGCAAAATGAGCTAAACATGACCTTTAAAAAACATTGTACCCAAGTAATATTGGCTTATTTGTCTGATATCTTTGACTTGTTGAACAGCCTTAACTTAAAACTGCAGGGTGGAGACTCAAATATAGTAGTTACTCATTGTGATGGAGGCTTAGTTATTCAACTTTGGAGGCGTAAAATATCAGCAAACCCCTGAAATCATTCAAATTTCTCTAAAGTAGAGCCAATCTCAGAAGAAACACGCTTTAAGGACATTTATGAAGGATCAAGTTTGAAAATCCAAATATCAAACAATTTGGAGAGCCTAATTAAAGAGTTACAGAAATACTTCCCAAACACTTACAATTATATTACAATTTTTTACAGAATGTCAATTGATCCATTTCATATCAACATAGACTCCCTGCCTGAATCACTTCAAGAAGATGCTTTGCAAATAAATCCAAATGATTTTTTGCATGATTCCTCTGCCAAATACTTTGTTATAATGGACAAACCTTCATTTTGGTTCAAATATTTCAAAGTGTATCTTAGTGTATCACGGGAAGTTCTTCATTTATATTTGCCTTTTTCAAGTAACTATTTGTGCGATTTTCAACACTTGTGGCAATTAAAACAAAGTATCGGAATAAACTTGATGTTGCTAGTGACTTGTGATGTGCACTTACTAAAACTCAGCCACGAATAGGCATATTAGTAAATAAAATGCAAACACATCCATCTCACTAACCAACCTAATCTATTTTTCTTTTATTAATAATTTTTGTATTTTATGGAAACTGATATTGTTGTATCTTATGGCAGAGTAAATAGATGTTTTGTTTTCAAGCTAATATTTATTTGTTTTTGTTTTGTTGCCATTTAGGCGCATACAATTTATTGTAAAGGGGGGGGGCGAGAAGCTCATTTCAACAAAAGGGGGCGTGGTACAAAAAAGTTTGGGAACCCCTGGTTTAGATGGTGTGCAAAGAATAATTTCGGTCGCTCATATCAGATATAAATAGAGAAGACTTGATCTCAAATCGAAAAAAAAACAAAGTACATGGTAGTCAGTAAGCGTGAAATATTAAATTCACAGCTTCTGGTTAACCAACAACCAATGGACCGTAATAGTCGTGACGTCAAAGCAATGTCGGCTACTCTGGAAAAGTTTACAAACAAAGCAAAAATTCACACGTGGTGTTTGTTTTGGTTTTTATAATAATTGGAATATATAGGGTGAGGCAGATAAAGGGCCTATTAGAAATATCTCGAGAACTAAAGGCAACTGAATTATGAAAATTGGAATAAAGGGGTTTTGAAGACTGATCTATTCAATGAAAATATTTTCATCGATTTGGTACTTCCGGTTATACCGGAAGTTGCTTATAACTTCGTTTTTTTAAATGGGACACCCTGTATATTTTTATATTTTTGGATTCTCCTCGATTTCTTCTTTCTTAAAATATAAGGTTTTGTAACATTATACAGAGTAGGTTAAAAGATAATTACGTTTTCTTATTAATTTCGTAGCAATATTCACACCCTGTAGGATTGTAGTAGTTTGATATAATAAACTCTATTTATGTTCAAATGATTTTTAATATAGTCTACTATTGTTAACAAATATTGGTGTAGCTGAGTTTTTAATTTTAATATACAGGGTGGGTCGAAACTCGGAATGAGTATTTTCTGAGTTTTCTTAAATGGAACACCCTATATTTTAGTATTGTAATGAAATGATATTTCATGGTACTTTTTTACTTCTTAAGCATTCCCTATACCTAACTGCTTTAATTTGTGCTTAATTGTTAATCGCACCAACAATCTTAACTTCGATGGTATTTTGATACCTCAACCATTATTGGCAATTTTAAGCATCATTCTAAATTAATATGTATTTATTTCCACAAAATTATTTGTGATTGAATATTTTCACGGCCAACCTAATACAATTTCACCTATTTTGTGTTGCAATTAATGTTTGGCTTGAATCACCAATAACTCACAAATTAAAGCAGTTAGGTATAGGGAATGCTTAAGAAATTAAAAAGTACCATTAAATAACATTTCATTGCAATATTAAAATACAGCGTGTTCCATTTAAGAAAACTCAGAAAATACTCATTCCGAGTTTCTACCAACCCTGTATACTAAAATGAAAAATTTAACTATACCAATAACTCTTAACAATAGTAGACTATATTAAAAATCATTTGAACATTAATAGAGTTTATTATGTCAAAGTACTACAATCCTACAGGGTGTGAATGTTGCTACGAAATTAATAAGAAAACGTTATTATCTTTTAACCTACCCTGTATAATATTACAAAACCTTATATTTTAAGAAAGATGAAATCGAGGAGAATTCAAAAATGTAAAAATATATAGGGTGTCCCATTAAAAAAACGAAGTTACAATCAACTTCCGGTATAACCGGAAGTAGCAAAGAGACCAAAATATTTTCATTAAATAGTTTATACCTGAAAACCATTGTATTCCAATTTTCATTATTCTCTTAGCTTTAGTTCTCGAGATATTTCTAATAGGCCCTTTATCTGCCTCACCCTGTATATTGCTTGTAAGATGTTTAATTTTTACAAAATGGTAATGTGTTGGGTACCCGTGATTGTAATCAATGCTCATAACATAATTTTTAATTCCAAATCACTTTTCTTAATAACACTTTTCGATATTGTGAAATATAAAGGTACTTTACTCTTGACCGAAATTCATATTTTTGACATACCTCGTACACTATTGATAAAATTTTATATGCGATGATTGCATCTGAGGTTTTAGTTAGACGATGCAGAGCATTTTATAAAGAATAATTTTTTTTCATTAAGTTAATAATAAAAAGTTTTCCATATTATATCTTGTTTAAAAATAGCCCTAGCATTTTTTTTACAATACACCATTTTAAAGTAAAGACAATAAGCTTTCTTTTTTCATTGTACAATCTATATACCTAAATATACAATAAAAAAAGTTATAATGAGAAATTTAAAAATAATAAAATATATCAAAAATCATTAAAAGTACAAAATTTGAATAACCATATCTTGCTTAAAAATAGTCATCCAGACTTCTACAATAGACCATTTGAAAGGTAATAATTGACTTTTCTTGCTATTAAATGTAACATTCTATATACCTAAAGCTACGTAGAAAAAGTTACAAAACAATGTTTGAGAAGTAACAAGGAAAATGGGGCAAAATCGCTGAGAGTGGCGATCTTTTAAAAGTCATATTTTGGATCGAAGAAAACACATAGACATCTACTAAACGTCATTTTAAAGAGGAAGGATAGAAGTTTTTCTTCGGTGAAACAATGCTTATACCTATATCCCGATGGAGAAAAGTTATGGGGCAAAAAACAAAATTGTTATCTTTCGTGTTTTTTTCTTGCTTTTCTTTTGAATATATTTTTGTAAAAAAAATATACTTGACTTGACAATTTGACTTTCGATAGCAAATTTAACCTGAAACAATTTTCCTGTAGACGTGTTTGTAGCAAAAGTGCATCGAACTCACCCTGATTCACCCTGTGCCTAGGGACTAATTCACCCCTTTCTCAAAACGCACCCCTTTAAATGATAGCACTCAGTGGTTTTTTCATATTTAGAGATCCATTGACCATATGAAACAATAAAACCCCGTTAAAGTTGTAGTTTCTTTCGAAAATACATAATCAATAGCCTACTGTATACATTTTTGTTTTGTTTTGCAGCTATCATACGCAGATACACACCCGATGTTCACTAAAGAAAATTTTCCAAATTTTTTTCGGATAGTGCCATCCGAAAACGCATTCAACGCCCCAAGACTGTCTCTTCTAAAGGAATTTAATTGGACCAAAGTGGGTACTATATATCAGAACGAGCCTCGGTATTCTTTAGCTCACAACAGGTAAAGTTTTGGCATTACTTTTATTTACTTTCTATATATTGTTATGATCTGCTTCTTATTAATTTTATATTAATTATTATTTATCTGATTAATTATTTAATTGTCGCAAATCATACATAAAAAACAATAAAAAAAACTCAAGGTGCCTTTTTATAATATCAAGAAAATGTCTAAATTATCTTACGTTATACTTATCTTCTCTCGTGGGTTCAGTATCTCTTAGTTGATTCTAATCGGGATAAAATAGGGCAAAGAAAATAAAGCCAAATATAAAATAAACATACAGAATTGTCTTTTATTTATCAAAATCGATACTCTAAAATCTATCAAATCTAAAACCTGTGGACACAGATGTCCGAATGAAATCTTTACCACTTAAATTTATTATAGTTAAAAAAAACAATTTATCGGTTTGTTCCCGATGACTTTGGTAAAACAAACTAAACAAAACAAATTTATGTATTCGCAAGATTAGCTATACTTCCTATTTACTTTTAGAAATATTGGAATTTTAATTCATATGCCTTTTACTCAAAATTTTAGTTTCCGAACATAAAAATATCTTTCACATAAGTTGACTGACCTTTTCCTTCACTCACTCTGATGTCTTTTCGTGACCCAAAAACAGCTCTCCCTCGTTGACTATGTTAAAGGCTACTCATCAAAACCCTCTCCGTTCTCCAGCTTCAAAACTATCAGCATACCAGCACCAATTCTCCAACAAGCCGGGCCTCTTTTGACACGTACTCGATTCAAACAAAACTCCAAAAATTCTCTGTTCTCCTTCTCACAATAATACAGAATCAAAGAGGTATTTCGTCTCAATTTAATCTATCTCTCGTTCCACTTTTCAACACTATTCTCCACTATCAAACAGCCACTGGTACATGCTAACTATCTATCCACGAAAACGTCGAACTGCTCTTCAGCGATGCCAAAAACATAATGACTTCTTTTTCAAACTCTCTCAATCATTCAAACCACTTTTCCCCTTCCAACTTGCCAAGAATCATAAACAATCTTTTCCATTCGACAAACAAACAGTCTTTTTCAAAATTATTCCGACCATCCTAATTACTTTCGGGGAACTATACAACATTTACTCGTGTTGAAACCAAGATATTAAAATTCCAAACTTTCTTTTAAAACCACTTTTCTCGAAAATGATAATTACATCTAGCTGTGGATTCTATAGTTCGCGTAATGAACAATCTATTTCCATTTTAAACCTAAATACATCGTCCTTTTCACTTTAATTATTCACAAAAGTCTTTAATGGTTCATCGGAAAGCTCATTAAAAAAAGAAATCCACTTACATCCAAACTAAATTCTAATAAATATTTACAGATCAATATACAGGGTGTATCAAATTTATGTGCCCGCGTTATTAAAAAAAAATTAATTTAATTTTTATTTTTCCTTTGATTGATAAAATTGAAAACACAATAATATATATATATATATATATATATATATATATATATATATATATATATATATATTCAAGTACTATATATCAGAACGAATCTCGGTATTCTTTAGCTCACAACAGGTAAAGTTTTGGCATACTTTTTGTTTTCCTTTCCTTTTATATTTTATACAAAGTGTTCCAACGAAAGTTTGACCCGACCCCCAGTAAATCAGAAACCAAGAGTTTCTTCAGTACCTGGAAGCTCATACTTGGGTGTGAGATACCCATCGCGACACTTAACTGCATGTAGCTTGCGCAGCTGCATTTCAATGGTAATGCTGCCGTATGTAAATTCAGTCTCTAGTCTTCCAAGGACTTGTGTGTAGTTGCAGTCTCATTTGAGCAATATTTCCAATCACGAAAATTTATTGAATACAGGCCAGGGTATGTAACATCCATGTGTGAGGTTTGCGATCAAGTGTGCGTTCAAGTTAATGACCTAACAACACAACATCCCACAAATTTAGTAAAGCAAACTAGGTGTTATTTCTGCAAAGGCAAAGATGGAAAAGCTAAGCGTGCATTCTCGGCTTGCTATAAAGCATAATGCATGCAGCCAGAGAACAAGGACCACAGCATGTGGTCCTTGTTCTCTGATGCAGCATAGAGCCACACTGTCTTATGAATGTAGTCACTAAAATGAGTGAAACTGAAATACCTGGCTAAGAATGAATATGAGCTCTATAATCAAAAGGTGTTATATTTTAGTTAGAAAGACCATTTTGTTGTTAAACTAAATTAAAATATTTTGAATTATGTTTCCGGTTTTTTAGAAAATGTTTGTTAATTATTTTTAGGTATTTTTAATATTTTTTTCTTTTATGTTACTACAATTTACGAGAGAGAAAATAAAATTATTGATTTCATTATTCTAATGTATTCAGTAGTGATTAGAGAGTCTCTGGAAATCATAAAATATTTACTTTTTTTTATTCCTTCACAAAAAATCATTGGGTATCTGACACCCATGTGTGCGGTTTAGTTAAAAAAAATAGGTGTGATCTTCCAGGGTTAAAAAAAACATGTCAATTTGTATTGAGAAGGGGACGAATTTTCATGCAAAATTCGTCCCACTTTCCCTGCCCCGCAGTTTTTTTTAATAACAAGTATGGTCGAGTGGCACATCATTTGAAAGGTATTTTTTTTTTCTCTACAGAACCCTCTATACTTTTTTTTAATTTGCGGAATAACTTTAATAGTCCAAGTAATTAAGCTTAAAATAGGACAAAACCTCGCAATTTTTACAGAATGGATCGATTTGCTTGAAAATTTGAGAATAAATATTGGATAGTCCAAGGATCAAAATCTATGTCATGCCAAAAAGCCCTTTACCATAGGGGTGGTTGCCACCCCATCTCGGGGGTGGAAATTTTTATTATATTTTGACCGCAAGAGTTGGTAAAAACATTTATTATAAGCAAAAAACGTTCTATACATTTTTTTGATAAAATTAATAGTTTTCGATTTATTCGCTATCGAAAGTGTTAATTTTATATCGAAAAAATCAATGTTTTTAATCAGTTTTCTGCTAATAACTCAAAAAGATTTCGTTTTATCAAAACAAGTTTACTTAACAACAATGTACCTTTTGAAAAAATAAACAAAACCGTTTTTTTTTATTTCCTTTAAGACCAAAATAGTAATCGAGCTATACAGGGTGTAACAAAAATACAGGTCATAAATTTAATCACATATTCTGGGACCAAAAATAGTTTGATTGAACCTAACTTACCTTAGTACAAATGTGCACATAAAAAAGTTACAGCTCTTTGAAGTTACAAAATGAAAATCGATTTTTTCCAATATATCGAAAACTATTAGAGATCTTTTATTGAAAATAGACATGTGGCATTCTTATGGTAGTAGTATCTTAAGAAAAAATTATAGTGACCTTCAGACACCCCATAAAAATGTTATGGGGGTTTTGTTCCTTTAAACCCCCCCAAACTTTTGTGTACGTTCTAATTTAATTATTATTGTAGTACCATTAGTTAAACACAATATTATAAAAACTTTTTTGCCTCCTAGTAATTTTTCGAAAAGTCAGTTTTTATCGAGATATTTTGAATATTTGTCAAATCCACCACATTTTGTATATGGCTAATGGAGACTTGGTAATAAAATTGACGATTATGGAGACTTGGTAATAAAATGAAAATTTATTTAAAATTTACATTTTTAGGTATATTTTGAACCATATTAAAAAAGAAGTAATATCTCGATAAAAAGTGCCTTCTCGAAAAAATACAAAGAGGCAAAAAAGTTTTAAAAACACTCTGTTTAACTAATTGTGCTGCAGTAAAAGTTTAATTGGAACATACACAAACATTGGGGGTTTAAAGGAACAAAACCTCCATAAAATTGTTATGTAAACATATTAAAAAGAAGCCGCAACTCGATAAAAACTGATTTATCGAAAAAATAGCAAGAGGCAAAAAAGTTTTAGAAATATTGAATTTAACTAATAGTACCACAATAATAATTTAATTGGAACGTACACAAAAGTTTTGGGGGGTTTAAGGGAACAAAACCCCCATAAAATTTTTATGGGGTGCACAAATTTCACTATAATTCTTTTTTAAGATGTTCCTGCCATAAGAATGCCACATGTCCATTTTCAATAAAAAATCTCTAATAGTTTTCGATATATTCGAAAAAATCGATTTTCATTTTGTAACTTCAAAGGGCTGTAACTTTTTTATGTACATATTTGTACTAAGGTAAATTAGCTTCATTCGAACTATTTTTGGTCTCGAAATATGTGATTTAATTTATGACCTGTATTTTCGTTACACCCTGTACTTTATTATATGTAGGCTCTTCTTCGTTAAATGCTAAATATTGTAGTTTCAAAGTCAAAGGACGGGAAAACTATGCATTTTTCGAGGGTAACTTGTTGAAACTAATTTAAAGTATCTAAAAATATGTATCTCCAGAAATAAAAAAAATCTCTAGCTAAGAAAATTAAGTGACTTATAATGAAAAAGAATGTCAGTCCCTATGTTTTTCAGCAAAAAAGTGATCGTAAACAACCCCCTAATCACCACCCTAACTAAAATTTGTCATTGACCTGATTTGGTTTTCTTGATTTATGTATTGTTAATAGGTTCTAGAAGATTGATCAGCTTAGAAAGATTATATTTGTATTTTGTTAAAAAATGCAATTTTCTTCAGAATAGAAAGATTAGCATCAGAGATACGAAAAAATATTTAAATATGAAATTTTAGCTTATTTAATTCCCAAGAACCTGGTTTGCAAAAAATTTTATTATGACAAAAATTGAGTGAGCTGTTGACATTTAAAACTTGTAATATTATGCAAAACCACCTTTACCAACCCTTTCAATGGCACCTCTTTTTGTGACTGAGAATTTTAAAAGAATTTAATATTAATAGCCTTATAGATCTTGTAAAAACCTACAAAATTCTTTTTTAACTAACTTTTTAGGATAAAAAATAAAAAACTTACGGTTAAAAAATTAATATATTTTTTTGAGAAAAAAAGGAGAAATCCAAATGGAAGCATAATAATGTAAGTTTTTTTCCCATAATCATCACTACGATGATGATTATTACAATAACAATCTGGTCATACTTGACCAATGAGCAATTTTAATCTAACCTAAATTATTACTGTTCCTTAAAATTAAGAGCTTCTTACCCCATAGCGTCTCTTATCTAACCTAACAAGATAGTGCACTATTCTATCTAGCATACCCACTAACGCGCACAAGCACTATGCTCTGCTTTTCACTATCACCTATCACTTAAACTAGTTCATAAGATTTTGTCCTGTTCAGTCTTCTAACTTGCCCAGTAGTCTCGAGGAGCTGGATTGCCTCAATATTCTCGTGCATGTGAAGTCGTTGCTCGTGACTTCCTGCCACCTTCTTGATGATTATATCCACAGTTTCCATTCCTAGGTCCTTATGGATATCACTGTTTGTAACATACCAAGGAGCATCTACAATATTTCTTAGTATTTTGTTCTGGAATCTTTGTATTACTGTTATATTACTTGGTCTAGTACACCCCCATAGTGGGCATCCATAAGTCCATACAGGTCTCAATATTTGTTTGTAAATTAGTAACTTATTATGCATCGACAATGTGGAGTTTCTTCCAATTAGCCAATACATTTATATATATATATATATATATATATATATAACAAATGAAATAGAGAATGTGGAAAAATCCCCTTACGAATAACTCACACATCCACTATTTCTGGCTGGGAAAAATTTTTTTCGAATAGAATCAAAGATCCAAACACCAGTTCTTAGAAATGTGTTTCGCCCTCTTCAACCTCAGTGGGCTCATCGGTAAAGATGAGAGGTTGAATATCTTTAGACACATTCCATCAAAAAACAACATCCGAGACATAGACATAACAGGAGCGTAAATCTACGCCCAACCTGAAAATGATAGTCTCAAGTTTTAATTCCCTAATTACTTTAGAGTAAGTAAGAATATATATATATATATATATATATATAATCTTTAGACCTTCTACCCTCTCGGGTGTAGGTAAAAATACATATATATTGTATTTTTTTGTTGGTGAAATTAACATGAACAGATTTAGCTTCATTTAGCCTGATTCTCCATTTTTGTGTCCACTTATAGATTTGGTTAACTGCTATTTGGACCTTGTTGGTCGCCTCTTCACTTGTCGTCCCTACTGCTTGAATAGCTGTATCATCAGCAAAGGTGGCAACTGTGTTGTCTTCCAGTACAGGTATATCACACGTGTATAGTAGGTATACGACCGGACCCAATACTGCCTTGTGGAACAGCTGCTCTAATTTCTTTTAAGTCTGAAAAACAGTCTTCTTGCTTAATTCTAAAATGTCGTTCTTTTATGTATGACTGTAAAAGTTTTGAGTACTGTATAGGTAAAAAACATTTTAGTTTGTATGTTAAACCTTCATGCCAGACTTTATCAAAAGCCTGTGCAGCATCAAGGAATACAGTTGAACAGACTTTCTTTTCTTCTAGGGATCTTTCGATAATATTTGTGATTCTGTGCACCTGGTCAATTGTTGAATGCTTATTTCTAAATCCGAATTTATGTGTCGGTATCAAATTCCTTGCTTCAATAATTGGTTTTATTCGCTTAAGGAGCAGTTTCTCAAACAGCTTCGATATTACAGGAAGCAGAGATATCGGTCTGTATGACGAAACCTCATGTGCTGGTTTTCCTGGTTTAGGAATCATAATGACTTCCGCCATCTTCCATATCATTGGTACATATTTTAATATGAATGCACCGTTAAAGAGGTTTGTTAATTTTATGATAGCTCTTCGGGGAAGATTTTTCAACAGCTCACCCGTAATTAGATCATAGCCCGGAGCTTTCTTCGGATTAATATTTTCCCTTATTTCTTCAAGCACTTCTTTTGGTGTAGTTAGCCGAATTTCTTCCTCTAATTGAACAGGTTCCTCCCATCTTTCTTCATCCCCTTGAGGTTCATTTGGTTTGAATGTATTTTCAAGATGTATGGCAAATAGCTCTGCTTTTTGTGCACTACTTCTGGCCCAGTTACCATTTTCTAGTTTAATAGGAGGAAAGTGCATAATAGGTCTTTTCAGTCTTTTAGTAGCTTTCTATAAGGAATAATCTGTACTACCGTCATCTGTTAGCTCCTGTAAGTAAGAATTAATCGAGTCATTCTTTAATTGTAGGATAGTTCTTTTGAGTTGTTGACTTGCACGATTTAGTTTAGTCTTATCTTGAGGAGACCTTGTTTGTTGCCAAATTCTTCTCAGTTTTCTTTTTTCAATTATCATGTTCCTTATTTCATTTGGATAATTGTTTCCTTTTAGCCTAGGTTTCAGCGTAGGAGTGTTTTCCCATGCTGCTTGCTGGATATTGTTCACCAACAATTCTGCTTCTTTATCTAATTGCTCTGCGTTTTGTATTGGTACACTTAGATTTATTCTCTCTTCAAGGCTTAGCTTAAAACTTACCCAATCCGTCCATTTATTTGTTAATGTGGGGTTACTTTGTTTTTTAATAATCCTGTCACTCATGATTACTACTATAGGGGAATGATCAGAATTTAAGTCCCAACAGTCATCAATGTCTATGAAATTAGTTGAAATATTCTTAATAATAAAGAAGTCTATTAAATCAGGGGTCTTGTTTCTATCCGTAGGCCAGTAGGTTGGTCTACCAGTTGATAGTGCTTCACACCTCTGTTCTTTAATGGCTAATAATGTAAGTTAGCAGTGTTTTTAGTCATTGGCATTATTTACTCTTCTTTATTTATGTATTATTAATAGATTCTAGAGGTTTTACTGGCTTATAATAATTACTTTTTAAAAAAACTGTAGTTTAAATCGAATAACGAATGTTTGCAATTTGGTAAAAAATGCCATTTTCTTCAGAATAGAAAGATTAGCATCAGAGATACGAAAAAATGTTTAAATATGAAATTGTAGGTAATTTAATTCCCAAGAATTTGGTTTGATAAAATTTTTTCCACGGCAAAAATTGAGTGAATCGTAAATGAGTATACCATCTAAAAACATTGATTTTTTTATATAAAAAACACTTTCGATAGCGAATAAATCAAAAACTATTAATTTTATCAAAAAAATGTACTTATAGAACAATTTTGCTTAGAATGAATGGTTTTATTAACTTTTGCGGTCAAAATATAATAAAAAATGTCCACCCCCATGGGAGATGGGGTGGAAACCACCCCCATGGTAAAAGCGCCTGTCGGCATCATATAGATTTTGATCCATGGACTATCCAATACTTATTCTCAAATTTTTAAGCAAATTGATCCATTCTGTAAAAATTGCGAGGTGAAAAGCTTCGGTTCCTGGACTATAAAGATAATTTTGGATTTAACTAATTTATAATAGATTTGTAAGTCCAAAATTATCTTCAAACTTATTATGTCGTAAATTATAAAAAATAGAGCGTCGTTTAGAGAAAAAAATTACCTTTCAAATGATGTGCCATTCGACCACACTTGCTATTTAAAAAAAAGTGGGGGTCGATGCGGGGCAGTAGGGGGTTACATTTGAGGGCATGAATTTTGCATAAATATTCGTCCCCCTTCCATTAAAAATTGACGTGTTTTTTTAAATTATGAAGAAGCTGTTGGTTTCTGAGTTTCTGGGGGGGTCAAATTTTCGTTAGAACAGACTATTAAAAATTATGATGGTATTGAGCAGATAGGCACAAGTTAAGTAAGATATTATCGACCAAGTAAATTTTAATAAAAAATTTTTGGCTTGGTAAAAGGTATATTAGTTTAAAAAGCCCCTATAGGGCTACAAACATAGAAACAAAACGTTTTAGCTCTGTAACAAGAGCATCATCAGTGTTACAAGAACATGATGAGCCAACCAAAAAATACAAAGGTCAAAGCCTTTCAAAAACAGACTAAAAGTCTTATATAGATGCAAACATGGCAAAATCCAAAGGATGGATAAAATTCCTATTGCAACGGCCCTAGGGCAACATATGACTCCCACACGTGGTAAGTGGGTCAAGAGGTAACAATTAGGTCATTATGTTACAGGCAAAGTTGCCTGTCATCTCTTGTAACATAATGACCTAATTGTTACCTGTTGACCCACAAAAAGAATTTTATCCATCCTTTGAATTTTGCCATGTTTGCATCTATATAAGACTTTTAGTCTGTTTTTGAAAGGCTTTGACCTTTGTATTTTTTGGTTGGCTCACCATGTTCTTGTAACACTGATGATGCTCTTGTTACAGAGCGAAAACGTTTTGTTTATATGTTTGTAGCCCTTTAGGGCTTTTTTAACTAATATACCTTTTACCAGGACAAAAATTTTTATTAAATTTTACTTGTAATTAATGGTATACAGCCAGCTACAGGAAATTCTTCCTTGTGGATATTATCGACCATTAACAAGGATAGTTCATCCATTTATTATATTATTTATCAGATTATTGAATCATTCGACCACAGCCGAAGCCTTTGAAATTGATAAAAAGTGAAGAAAAATAGTAACAGTAAAATATAACAAAAATCAACCCTAATAACACAAAACATTCCAGGAATGTTCCTAGAAGGTACACACAGGACATTGAAAACATTCCTGGAATGTCCCCAAAAGCACACGAACGTCCCTGGAAAGTCCCAGGAAAGTGCTGTGTCAGCATTTTAAACATTCCTTGAATGTCTTGTTGGAACATTCCATGAATGTCTACGAATGTTCTTTGAACATTCACAGTATATTGTTTAGACTGAATGTCTTGTTGAAACATTCCATGAATGTTCTTAGGACATTCAAAGTATATTTTTTAGACATTCTCTGAAATATATCGTCAGTGATGTGACAATACCTCCTATATGTTTTTTCATGAGTTTTGCAGGAGACGAAAAACATTTTTTACGGTCACCTCCTGTTTTCATACGTAAGTTTTGACTTGTTTTGTAGTAAATAGATAGTTGAATTTACTACAAAACAAATCAAAAAATATATGAAAACACGAGGTGGCCCAAACAAGTTTTTCATCTCCTACAAAATTCATGAAAAAGCAGATAGGAAGTATTGTCACATCACCGACGATATACCAGAAGTACAGTAGGAAAAATGAAAGAATACCCATGAACGAACATATAAAACACGCTGTATTTTTCTGTCACCGTGTCACACAAAAAACTGGTCAGCACAAATACATGTAATAATTATTGTTACTTGCACTGGACAATTTTCTTTGTGACACGGTGACAGGAAAATACAGGGTGTTTTGTATGTTCATTCATGGGTATTCTTTCATTTTTCCGACTGTATATGTAGCCATACCAAATAATACATCCTTGATAAATATAAACATTTTATTGCACAAAATCTTATTGCACTCAAACTAGTTCAAAAGGCTTTGTCCTCTTCAATCTTCTAGTTTGCCCAGTAGTATCCAGGAGCTGGATTTCCTCAATATTCTTGTAGGTACTTACGAAGTTGTTGCTTGTGACTTCCAACTTTACTCCAACTTTAAAAACAAATCCAGCTGTAACATATTTATGTGCCTGAAGGCTTTTGTATGCTTTCATCTATAATATCTATAATAGTAATTTGGTGGAATGCACTTTATGGTAAAATCCAATTCTGACTGAATTGTATATGGATCTAAATCCCCAATTATTTTCAGCTTCAATAAATATCTAAAACAATAAAAGAAATAATGTTATTGCTTGCAAAATTCATCAATATTGATAAATATCAGAGAAAAATGAACATTGATAAAAAATGTTTGCCCTACCTTTCTCCAAACATCTGGTGTCTCCAATAATAATTTCCTTAAATAATCACTTTGCAGTGTGGTAAAGTTTATAAAGTTCACAAAATACAGCAAACGAAATCCAAATGAATCCAAAATATGACGATAAACAGTGAAATGATGAAATGAAATGATATTACAAACATAACATCTGTAACCTGTATGCCATGCCATGCCAACCAGAACCAGAAGTCACGTGGTTTGGATTGCCTAAATACATATACACGCGCAGCAAATTTGAAAATGAATGCAAATTGAATAGTAAATGGCCTCTCTTAAAATATAGGACATTGGTAGTATGTTCATAGAATGTCTTGTGGTAACATTCCACGAATAACTTAATCAGATAGTCACCGAATGTTCCTTGAATGTCCAGTACATTCAAACATTAATAGAACTTTGATAGTACATTCCTGGAATGTTTTGTGTTGTTAGGGAAACTGCATGTTGGTAAAATGTATCCTTTCATCTTTTACTTTTAGGTTAGTTGCTGAATTAGATACAATGGGTTACCAGGTTCTAGAAACGCAAAGTTTTACCAACGAAGTTCTTTCTGCACTTACAAAGCTTAAGGAGAAGGATACTCGAATAATTTTAGGTAAGATGTGTAAAATTAATAGTTATTTATGATATAAGTGTTAAAAGTACAATTTTAAGGCACGTACGTGAAAGTTTGCAGAATGAGCGTAGCGAATTCTGCAATTCACATGAGTTCCTTAAAAATGTACTTTTAACACATATATTATACAATATTTTTTCTACAAACGTGTTAAAAATGCAATTATACAGTTTAAATTAAATTTTAAAACACCTTTAATACATTGATAGTTTTGAATTGCATCGTATATTACGGACCTTAGCAACCATTGTTGACTTAATTGTTTACGGAAGTTTTGAAGCATCTGTCAGATGTCTGTTTGTTTTTCAAAACGCGGTTGTGGATTTTTCGTTAAAATGCAAGAAAATATCGTAGAAAAAGATCAATTTCCAGATATAGAGGTAGCGGCCAGTCGACCTATCCTGGATTTGTTGCCGAGGAAATCCAGAATTCAATATGATATCGCTTATAATAAGTTTGAGAAATGGTGTGAAGCGAAAGGCGTTTCTGGGAAATATACTGAAAATGTATATTGTGGCCTCAACTTCGACTGGAAATTCAGTTGTTTTTACTCATTCCGCCTTAACCTGGAAAATGGTAAAACTGCAGTGCAAGAAATTCATTTTTCAAATTGCGCAAATTGTACTATTAATATTAATGTTAATAAATTAAATATAAATATTTTGACGTTTGCTTTCAAAATTTTACATTTTACTTTTAACTGCAGTGCCCTAAAATTTTTAAAGCACCCAGTGCTTTAAAGTGACATTTATAAGAGAGAGAGAGAGAGAGAGAGAGAGAGAGAGAGAGAGAGAGAGAGAGAGAGAGAGAGAGAGAGAGAGAGAGAGAGAGAGCATCTAGTTACATTCATGTATATTATATTTTTTGTAATAAAAACCATTAAAAGGGACTAAATAGCCTCCAAAATGAAGTACCTAACTTTCCGGCTATTTTCCCTTAAAAACCATATTCACTACACCGTGAATTGCTCTCTTTTTAAAGACCCAACTACGATGTGTTGTTATACATGGTCGCCTTGAGGGCTTTTCACTTTTTACTGCTTATACGAATTCACCGAACCTTTTGTTTAAGTTTTTCCAGGTTGAACGTTTTTCAACTCGAGTTCAAATTCATAAATGCTGCACATAATAGAAATGTTAGGGTCTAAACATTTGGAATTTGAAGGAAAAGAAGGGAATTTTTCCAGTTTACTTTCGAGTTTTTTGTATAAAAAAGAACGTTTACTGACGAATATTCAATAAAAATGGTTATGTACAGTCTAAAAATTCTAATAGTTGGCTGTATACCATAGTTTAAAAAACTCATACAGAAGTAAAAACTTCAAGTTTTATACTGGTATAAAATGGTTTATTAAAAAACTTCATGAAAATTCGTGCAAAACGTTTTCGTTCTAATTCAGAACATCTTCAGTGCCTAGAATGAACTATTTCCACGTTAGATTAAGGCAAAAAAGGGATAAAATTGTGACTGTTAATGAGAAAAACATGTGGAGAATACTTACATGCTGCTAAGTAGTTGAAACTAGCACACTAATTAAAGTGGTAACATCATAATATATGGTTTACATGATAGATTTAAAGAAAATATGGTGAATACCAGTCGATGTTAAATGATTAAAAATGAATAACTATTTTCAATTTCGTTGCAAAACGAAAATACAGCCGAACCATATTCTAGTCCAATCAGAGAGTGCAGCAAGCACCTCTACCGGTTTCGAAACTTATTATTCTCTCATCAGGAGGCACATATGCTGCTCTCCCCGATCCAACCAAAACAAACCCCAGCGTGCAGTCCTGGATTGCAACGAACGAAATAGCATAGATGCCCTAGCGGCAACTGCTACAAAAAGACTAAGTTTTCACTCTAATGGCATATAAAACAACATAATGCTATTCTACATCCCACCAGAATGAAAACAATGGGAACCTTCTCTGGTTACACCTCCGAGGCTTCTACAATATGCAAGCCATACGGATGCTGAGACTAAGGAAGATAAGGGAATTCTACAATTTACAATTCACGTCCCATCTGCTCAGCGCGGTAAAGTTCCAACGAGAATGGTTGTGGCTCCTGATGAGAAACTAATAAGTTTCGAAACCGGTAGAGGTGCTTGCTGCACTCTCTGATTGGACTAGAATATGGTTCGGCTGTATTTTCGTTTTGCAACGGAATTGAAAATGGTTATTCATTTTTGATTTACATTTACTCTGATTGGAGTACGAAGGGAACCATTCTCGTTGGAACTTTACCGCGCTGAGCAGATGGGACGTGAATTGTAAATTGTAGAATTCCCTCATCTTCCTTAGTGTCAGCATCCGTATGGCTTGCATATTGTAGAAGCCTCGGAGGTGTAACCAGAGAAGGTTCCCATTGTTTTCATTCTGGTGGGATGTAGAATAGCATTATGTTGTTTTATATGCCATTAGAGTGAAAACTTAGTCTTTTTTTATTTAATTTTGTTTATTATTTCAGGAAATTTTAACGAAATATGGGCCCGCGATATCTTTTGCGAAGCATACAAACTAAAAATGTATGGTAAAAAATATCAGTGGATCATAATGGGAACGTACAGTCCAGGATGGTGGACGAGGTTAGATCCTGACTTTAACTGTACGCTGGAAGAACTGGAGTCTGCCTTACAACAAACAATTTTGACTGATCTGTTACCATTATCGACTAGTGGGGAAATTACAATATCTGGAATAGTAAGTAGGACATAAGTGTTGTTAATAAATAAGCTTGAGAATAAGGAAGGCCTTACTAGAGTAGAAAGACTGGGATTATTTTATTAAATTTTAATATTCGTGACATTCTTCTATGGCCAGGATTACCTTTCTCTTTCAGTTTTACTTTTACAGTATGTTAAAATAATTTAAACCTCACAGCTGTATTTTTTGTCTTTCTATTTTCACTAAAAGGTTTCTTTAATAGTCGATTATAAAATACGATGAATTTGCTGAGAATATTAATTTTGGAACTCCCAGAAAGATGCAAAAAAGTTTGAGGGAAAACGTCGATTTACCAAGAATCTATACGCCGTTTAAAAAAAAATGCTTCAAACAAGAAATGTAGCTGAGATAATTTTAAACAAAAAGTTTGTTAGCACTTTTTGTGTAGAATGAACCGTTCTATCACAAACAAAGCTTGAAACGACCATTCTGATCAAAAGATATCGAATTTTTTAAATAAAAATACAATTTTTATTTCTAAAATTAATTTCGCGCTCATAACTGACATTCAAAATCGCCGAAAGCTTCAGGCGTTGTTTCGGAGAGAACGGTTAATTATACACAAAAAGTGTTATATAACAAACATTTTTGTTCAAAATTATCTCAGCTACATTTTGTGTTTGATACATTTTTTATATGGCGTACAGATTCGAGGTATATCGATGTTTTCCGTTTTCCCGGAAAACAGGTAAATCGAGGTTATTAGGAGAAAGCCTGGAGGTAGAATTGGCAAACTTTTCCATATCATTTTAGCGTCCCAAAATTGACATTCTCAACAAAGTCAGCTTGTTTTATGTTCAACTGTTAAGAAACATTTTGGTAAAAATAAAACGACAAAAATACAGGTGTGAAGTTTAAATTACGTCTTCATAACGATAAAATGAATTTGAACCTATATTATCTTACTTAGACCTGATTAGTGTCTGACAGTTCAGATATTATTTAAATAAGAGTACTACATAATATAAAAAAAAGTCTGATTTTTAGATGTAGGTGTGACAAGCTTTTCAAAAACTTAAAAAACATTTACCGAAATCTCGTTCTTTTTTGCGGTAAATATACATTTTACTAAAGATTTTCATGATTTTACTGTTTTAGACAGCAGATGAATACAACCAGGAGTACGAAACAAGAAAAGGGGATGAATATTCGAGATTCCATGGATACACGTACGATGGCATTTGGGCGTTAGCTTTAGCGATACAGAACGTGGCACATAAAATTAAATACTTCAGAAGAAATGAATCGGTTGTGGATTTTAGATACCGAGATCCTATTTGGGAAAAACTATTTTTAGATGCTTTGCATAATACAAGTTTTGAAGGTAAGATATTTACATTTCAATTATTATTACGTCACACAGCCTGTATTGTCCTCGGCTGAACGTAGGTCTCCCCTTTCGTTCCTTATACCTATTCCGTGACAACCAATTAGTAAACTTTCTTCGTCTTTTTTGCTCTAAAATCAACAATAATTATTACACAGTGAGCTATAAACAGCATTTGTTCTATTTAACACAGATTCGTTGGTCCTAATCACTGTCCATGGTATTCGAAACATTTTTCTATTAGTACGTTCTTTAACGGTAAAATATTGCAAAACCTTTAAATTTAACAAAAACCGCTTGGATTGACATGAAATTTGGCATACACATAGTAATAAGTCAAAGAAAAAAAGTAATATTGTGTGTGCTTTTGCCCTGGGGGTGAGTTTCACCCCTTCTCAGGGGTGAAAAAGTATATGTCCAAAATAAGTTCGGAAATTCGATAAACTGACTAATTCTAAGCAACTTTTGTTCCATAGAGTTTTTTCACCAAGTCAATACTTTTAGAGTTAATTGTGAGTGAATTTGTTCATTTTTAAACAAAATAACAATGTTTTAGACGGTTTTTCGCAAATAACTCTAAAATAAAGTACTTTGTCGAAAAAAATATTCTTAATAAAAATATAGTTTATAAAAAAATTTAAAAAATGGTGCATATATTAAGTCTGTAGACCAAGTACAAGCAAAGTTGTAGCTAATGAAAATTAGGTTCTTACTCGTCAAATTCCAAATCGAATATTTCATCGAGAAATAACCAAAAAACGAAACACTTTTCGGGAAACACTCATTTCAACTTTTTTAAAGTGTTTAAAAAAAGGTTTATTCTTGTTTTTTAAAAAACTTGTAACCTTAAAAGTAAGTGAGTTATGCTCAAAATATTGTTGGTACCTTTTATTTTTTGGTAAAAATAATCGCGAAAAGCACCCCCTAATTAGCATATCAAATAAAATTAATCGTTATCGCTTCACAAGTTACTTTACTTATTAATTATTTATACGATCTGTAAGTCTCAGCCGTTCAAAGTGCTTATTCTTGAAAAGGCTGTAGTTAAAATGGCTTGAACGAGTCACTAATCCCAAGTGTATGCAAACTTTGAACAGCCATAGCATAACCGATTTTTGTCTAACAGAAAAACAAAAAGTCCAAAATATTCAGAAAAGCAAAACGTACATTTTATTACTTTTTGAGATTTTTGGTATTACTAATCATTTTTGAGTTATTTTGAAAAAGAGCATTTTTTCAAAATTAAAAATTTTTAAATTTTTTTTAAAACCATCTTTTTTCAAAAATAAGCACGTTATATCGATGAAACTTACCGATCATATAGACACAACATAAATAAAGCAACAAGTGAAGCGGTAACGATTAATTCTATTTAAGTTGTTAATTAGGGGGTGATTTTCCCGATTTTTCATGCCAAATCAAAACAGACCAACTGTATTTTGAGCGTAGCTTGCTCACATTTGATGCCAGAATATTTTTTTATAAAAATGGACATAAAGCTTTTTAAACTCTTTAAAAAAGTTGTAATGAGTTTTTTCCAAAAAGTGCTTCATTTTTTGGTTATTTCACGTTGAAATATATTTATTTGAAGTTTGGCGAATATGAACCTATTTTCTTTAGCTATAACTCTGCTTCTACTAGATCTAGAGACTTCATGTATACACCTTTTTTCACTTTTTTACAAGCTATGCTTTTGCTAATAACGGTTTTTCGATAAAATACTTACTTTTTGAATTACATGCGAAAAATTGTCTAAAAACGTGTTCGTTTTGTTGAAAAATAAACGTATTCTCTCGAAAATAACTCGAAAAGTATTAACTTGGTGAAAAAACGGTATAGAATAAAAGTTGCTTAGAATTAGGCATTTTATCGAATTTTGGACTTATTTTGAACGTATGTTTTTCACCCCTAGGGGTGAACCTCACCCATAAGGCAAAAGCACACATCGGCGCAATATCACTTTTTTTCTTTGACATGTTGGCTATGCGTATGCCAAATTTTATGTCAATCCAAACGATTCTTTAAAATTCACAGCAAAACCGTCGAATAATGTACTATATGTAATCACATATTAAACGTCTCTAGGTGACTGATCGGAACAGCCTTCAGAGTGCAGGTCTCGGTGGCATGTAACATCACTTACCAAATCATTCTTTGATCATTCTTTGACGTAATTTTAAATTTAAGCGCAGAAACAGACGAAACACTCTGCAGCGCTACTCTGTGGTGCCACAAAGTGGCTTAGACAGGCGATTTTGTAGCGCCAATGATTTTGTAATTGACGCCTCTAGCAGCAGCCACTGTCCTATCCTCCAAACAGCGATTGTAAATAACTTAGGCGATACCTCATTAATATTGGATTAGTTTCTAAGTTTTCAGTTATTTCAGTTTTAAATGTTGCTTTCCTGTAAATGTTTTCTAATAAGAGCTTTTTATGTCGAAAGTCTATCTCTCTTCTTTAGCCCATTTCTATCCAACTTTGGACATATGCCTTCCTCAAATCTTTCCATTTCCGTCTGTCCTTGGCTGCGTTTTTCCAGTTAGTTCCTGCAGCTTTTACAATATCGTCCTTCCATCGCATCTGAGGTCTTCCTCTTCCTCTTCTTCCTGCCCACGGTCTCCAGATTTGTATTTCAGCATTTGTATCCTGGCATTATCTAACACATGAATGTTTGCCTATTATTCTATGTTATCGAAAGCTTTATTAAAGTCAACAAATTCCAACTGGAGTGGAATTGTATAATCATTGAAGTTAAGTTATTATGTATTTTTAAATAATGCCTCTATTTTTAGGAGTTACCGGACCTGTAAGATTTTACGATAACGAAAGAAAGGCGAGCATTCTCTTGAAGCAGTTTCAAGAGGGTAAAGAAGTAAAAGTGGGCGAATATAGTGCTGCAACACAACACTTAGATCTTACACTCGGGGATCCACTCAAGTGGATTGGCAAGTAAGTGCATTGTGATATTATCTTCATACTCAGATCAATAAATCAACAAGCTATTTCGTGAAGTATGCAATACATAATAGGTATGTAAATGGCCATCATAACAATTTTAAAAGATGGTACAGAATGAAAACTTTATCTTGCACATTTTTCAACAAGATTACAAATATAGTTGATAGATTTTGGCCGATTTAATCACAGAAAATATTTCAAACGATGGTAAAGATTTGTTTACCAAATAACATGTTTCCTTTTACAAATTTGCTACAGAGCGGTTTTGGAAAAATATTTCAAAGTAAAAAGGATTTATATAGTTCTTATGATTTTAGAACAAAGATAATATTTATTTTAATCGGTACTGGTTTTACGTATTATGGCGAAAGACAGTTATGAGCAAAATGTATCAATTAATTGAATGTGTGTGCATGCAAGAATATATTAGGTACGGTACCTTGGATGATTAATGAATGGCTCTTCTTCTCCAGTCGACTGGACTCTGCAATTGAACTGCTTTTGTTGTAATTATTCTTTGAATGGGTTTAAAACTGTTTTTCTACAATCGTGTTAAAAATGCAATTTTTAGCACTCCATACGAGCGTTAAAAATGCTACTTTAAGGCACTAGTGCTTTAAAATATTTTTAAGGCACTGCAGTTCGTATTGACCGTATAGGCAATTTTGATGTAATGTCAAAAAAATATAAAAATGGAATGTCAGTCAAGTTCAAGTAAAAGTTTTTGTAGATATTGTCCTGTAATTACGTTTGTAGAAAAAATATTGTATGGTATACGTGTTAAAAGTACATTTTTAAGGCACTCATGTGAATTGCAGAATTCGCTCCGCTCATTCTGCAAACTTTCACATGCGTGCCTTAAACGTGTACTTTTAACACTTATATCATAAATAACTATTATAAAACTGTGCCACTCACTTATGACAATTAATACATTGCTGCCCATGATAAATTGTTTTGTGGACAATTCATCCGTGATTTTTCGTTTGATTCCCATTATTTCTCTAATGAGTTCGTTGATAATCCTTTCTTTTCTTGCGGCTCTTCTCCAAAAATCCATTTCCGTTGCTCTCAGCGTTGCCAGTATTCTTCTTTCAGTGGTCATACCTCGCAGCTGCATAGATAGAGTGATATTTTTTACTATAAACTCATATATCCTCTTTTTATTTTCTGTGTTGATGGATTGGTCCCATAAAATATTGTTTGGCATTGTGATGGCTTTTCTATCTGGCGTATTTCTTTCTCTTATGGCTTTGTCTAATGTTCCATCGTGGGAAATATTGATACCTAGATATTTGTAGTCATAGGAGTCCTTTATCGTGGTCATGTGGTCTAATATGAGATATTTTTGTCCTCTTCCAATGCACAAGTATTCGGTTTTCTTTTTATTCACTTCTAGACCCCATATTTTAATATAAATTTTGTCATTCTAGTCTAAAGGCACATTAAGTCTTCCCTTCAACAAACGAAACGACACTGTTACAATTTTCTCCTAGTTCTTGGCTGTGTTACCTTTTTTGTCTTTGGAATATTTATTTTTAGTCCGGTCTCTTTTGCCAATTTTTTTAATTGTGAATAATATAATAATCTCTTCCGTTCTGTGGTTCTGCGAGACATAATGCTGATATCATCGGCATAGTCGGTAACCTGTGTTGATTTATTTGTTAGAACATTATCTCTTCCTATATTCAACTGTCTTATCACATATTCGAGGAACAGGTTGAATAGCCCGTCTCCTTGCTTTAATCCTTTGACTATTGAAAAGTTCTCAGTGAACTGTGTAAATAAACATTTTGAGCATGCTTTCTGGTTCAAAATTCAAGTGTTTCTCTTTCGAAGATTTGTACGACGCAAATTTAAACTTTATACAGAGTGGAACAATAAAATTCTATAATACTATTAAGTATGTCAAATCGTGAAAAAATAACATTGTTTAGGTATGTAAATAATGTCATTAACAATGATCTTTGTTTAAGATATCCACCCAAAGATAGAACTTTAGTTATAATAGAACATACCAGGGTAAATAAGACTGTTTACGCCATTTTAGCAACGTTGGCAGTTTGCGGTATAATTATGGCCATAGTGTTTCTGGCTTTTAACATCAAATACAGGAATCAACGATACATAAAAATGTCCAGTCCACAATTAAATAATTTAATCATTATAGGATGTATGTTGACATATACGAGCATTATTTTTCTTGGGCTGGATTCTGGGTTATCCAGTATAGGTAAGATAAGTTTTTAAAAAGTATTTATATTTATTTTAAAAGTATTTATAAATTATATTTATTTTTTGTTCGTTATATTACATATTTGAGAAGAGTGTTCAATTTTTAACTAAATAATGAATTCTATAAACAAAATTTAAAAACCACAGTTTGGTGGAGATATGTACATATATGATGTGTTCTCATTATGGTCTCATGGATCAGAGATGTTGAACATATTACTGAATAATATAAACGGTAAATAAAAAACAATAATATTTAAAATTGAAAATGAATATATTAACAAACTACCTTTCCTGGATGTCTTAATCTCAAGATGGATACTGAATATGAGACTCAGGTGTACAGAAAACCAACACATACCAACAGATATCTAAATTACAAATTAAATTACACCATTAATATTAAAAAGGGAATTAAATTCTTATATGATTAACACATAAGTACTTGTTCTATTGCAAATTAATTCTTAGAGAAGAAGCATTTGTTAACATAATGTGTTTTATGAAAAAATGGGTATCCTTTATCGTTTATAAATAAGGAATTTTCAAGAATGGACCGAATGGAACGGTACAACATAGAATGGGATTCTATAACATTCAAAAAAATAATAGAAGGAAAATAACAACACAGAGTGAGCCAAAGAAAACTGTTTGTTTAGGCAATACGTAAAGTATCCTTAACAATAGTAACCTATACTTATTGTACGGTTATAGAGTATATTCCCATAGGTAAGCTGGTTAAGAGTAGATAACGATTTTTCATATGTAATTTAAAGTATTATCTGCATAAATGGCACAAAGAATATTTGCTACGAGAGGTATATGGTTCAAAATGCATACAGTATCACGACTAATAAGTTATGTTCACATACATGTAGAGTACTTACAGTTTTATTCCTTGATGACGTGTCACATCAGAGCTCTGATTGAATTCCATAATCCATTTGGTTCATTTGTAAGGCACTCACTAATACGCTAAATAAATCATCGTCGATAATACTGAGCAGATTGAATTATCTGAGCGGTATAAAACGATAGCAAAAAAAGCCGGTAAAATGCGGCCTTTTTACGAATAGCGGGAGCGTCGATAGATTAGAGATGATTCTCGTTAGGAAGCTTTTGACGATCTGCCCCGGCGAGGGGTTCAAATGCGAGTCTCAACAATAACCTGGAGTTTCCAGAAAGGTTACATAAATACTACTTGAATTTTAAGTAATCAGTAGTACAGGGGCGTAACTAATTATTTTAGTGAGCCGTGTATAATATATTTATTGTACATATTGCCGGGGGCGACAGGCGAGAGAGATGGCCTATATCACCTCGAAGAGAGGGGATTGGCAAAGATGTGCACAACGATAAGAAATGTTTGAAGAAATTAGAGTTTATATACACAAGGGGTAACAACGATAAAATGGAGGAAAACGATAAGTTTTCCCCCTAGGGATAGATTTTAATCTTCCAGGGGAATCACAGCGATTTTCGTAATACCACGAAGAAAATCACCGTGAGTAGTGTGAATCTTGACAGTACGAACTAGACCATCCTTACCAGGCAATACATCTATTACCCTGGCAGTTGGCCATAAGAGTGGAGGAGTACCATCCTCCTTCAACAGAACCAAATCCCCGATCTTGACAGGGTCAGTAGGGTCGGTCCATTTATTTCTTTGCTGCAGGAGGCAAAGATAGTCTTTTTTCCACAATTTCCAAAATTGCTGTTGAATTTTACTAATACGCTGAAAAAGATTCAACCTATTTTCAGGTATCTCTGAAACACTTGGTTCAGGGGGCGCGGTTAAACTTCTTTGAACTAAGAAGTGAGCTGGAGATAGGAAAGCGAAGTCATTGGCGTCAGACGACATCCTAGTGATGGGTCTCGAATTTAGAATAGCCTCGATTTGGCATAATACTGTGTTAAACACTTCAAAGGTGAAGTGGGAATTTCCTATAATTCGATAGAGGTGATACTTCACACTCTTTATTCCTACCTCATGGAGGCCGAATTGATGGGGGTTGCGGGGAACACCCATCTTGAAAGTTATGGAGTTTTGAGTACAGAATTCCTTAATCTGTTCCGAATTATTTTGATTTAAGAAAAAATCATAGAATTCGCGCATTTCATTTTTTGCCCCATGGAAATTTGTGGCATTGTCGCTCCAAATAATACTGGGCGTGGATCTTCTGGCAATAAACCTTTTCAGAGTAAGAATATAGGCTTCTGCGCTTAATCCTGTGACGAGTTCGATATGAACACATTTAGTGCTCATGCAAATGAAATAGGCTACGTATGCTTTGTAAAGCGGTGCCTTCCTCAAATGTGAGGACTTAATTAAGAAGAACCCCCCATAGTCCACTGAGACGACTTGGAAGGGTCTAGTGGGGAGTACACGATCGGGATGCATATCTGCCATCTGTTGAACAGAATTGGGTGTCATGAATCGGAAACAGTTTACACACTTACGAATTAAGCGTTTAATCTGTCTTAATCCGTCAATTGGCCAGTACTTCATTTTGACATACGAAAGTACTGTTTGCGCGCCTGAATGTAATAACTTATGATGAGCTTGAGTCAAGATTAGTTCTACAACTCGACATTTAGAAGGAAGTAGAATGGGGTGTTTTTGATTATACGATATGGGGGCGTGTCGGAGACGTCCTCCCACACGAATCAGCCCATCATTATGTTGTAGGAAGGGGTTGAGTTTACGAATGGCTTTATTGGTCACGAGTTTAGCATTTTTCAATTCAAGAATCTCTTTTTTAAAGTAGATACTTTGGATATACCTGATGATCGCGTGATCAGCGATCTCCATTTCGGGTGGCGTCAATATATCCGTATCTCGTGGAGAGTTATTTATTTTCTTTTTAATATTACTGATGAATCTAAAAAGATAAGCGACAATTCTTTGAATTTTACGAAAAGAAGAAGATTTAGCGAATAGATTTTCAAAGGTGTCGTTGAGTTCGTGATTTGTTGCTATGTTTGAGACAACTAACTTCCTTAATTCAGGAAGATCATCCTGAAAATGAGGAATTTGATGAAGAGAAAAATCGATGGGATTGTCTCTAATAAAGCTAGGTCCGCATAACCAGTCTTCGGTGGTCTGGGGATTATCAAAGACATTTATCCCTCTGGAAGCGGGGTCAGCGATGTTTTCGTGACTTCTGACGAAATGGAAATCACAAGGAAAAGTTTCCAACAAGGAATTGACCTTTTGAATTCTGTTTTGTACAAAAATGTTCCAAATGTGTTTTTTAGAAAGTATCCAAGACAAGGCAATTGTAGAGTCAGCAAAGAGATGAGATGAAGATATACTCAAATTTTTCTTGAAGATGTGAAAAAGTCTATGAGCCAGAGTGACTCCCAACACTATTCCACAAAGTTCCAATTTGGGGATGGTGAGTTTATTTTTTAGCGGAGAAATTTTGTTTTTAGAAGCGATAAGCCGCGACGATACAGAAAAGTCTGAGTATGTCGCTTTGAGATACACACAAGTGCTGTATATTTTTTCCGATGCGTCGGTGAAAATAATTAATTGAACATCAACAACTTTCTTTTGTAAAAGTAAGCATCGAGGTACCTTGACCTCTTCTATAGTTTTGAATGTCGATAAGAGGTTTTGCCAATTTTTCATAATGATGGGTGAGTCAATGGGTTGATCCCAGTCCAATTTCTGGGACCATATTTCCTGTATCAAGAGCTTAGCGTTCACAAGGACAGGGGATAACCATCCTAGCGGGTCATACAAAGTAGCAATGTAGGAGAGAATAGTACGTTTAGTAACAACATTAGCCAATTTGAAGATAGGAGTTTTAAACGAAAAGTGGTCGCGTTCTGAATCCCAGAATATGCCTAAGACTTTATCAGATCCCGTGAAGTTAAGACTGACTTCAGAGACGGGATTTAAATTGTGTTGAGACAGAAATTCTGAAGAACTGCAGTTCCACTTGTGGAGGAGGAAACCATGGGTTTCTAGCAAAGAAGTTAATTGTTCGAAAAGACAACTTAATTCATGAAGACTGTCAGCACCGCTGATCAGGTCATCCATATAGATAGATTCTTGCAGAACACTAGTAGCAAGTTCGTGGGTATGTTTGTTGTTGTCAGCGATGTGCTTGATAACTCTTTGAGCGATAAACGGGCTACTTGGGAGCCCGAAGGGTAATCTTTGAAATTGATAGCACCGTAAAGGCTGCTGAATATTGTCCCTAAAGAGAAAATTTAACAGAAATGTTTCAGTGGGACAAATGGCGATTTGTAGGAACATAGCCTTGATGTCGCCTACTAGTGCGAATTTAAACTGACGAAACTTAGCGAGAATGTCAAAAAGTTCATGTTGGACGACATAACCTTTGTCTATGACGTCACTGAGGGAGATTCCCGTAGACGATTTATTGTTTGGATCGAAAACTATACGAGTGGAAGTAGTAGAGTTGGATTTGAAAACGGGAAAGTGAGGGAGAAAGTAATTAGGTTTACCTGAGTCATTTAGCATTTTTAACGGCACTTGAATTATTTGTCCGTTATTGAGATATTCCGATATAATGTCCTGATATTTTTCCAATAAATCAGGGTTGAGTTGAAAACGTTTCTCGAGACTGAGAAAACGTCTTTTTGCCGAGAGAAACGAATTTCCCATGTCTATATCTTCGATAGGGAGTTTGAGATTGAGTGTGGACTCATATCGTCCATTGGGGAGAACATTAACATGTTTTACAAAATTAATTTCAGCGGGGTGATCATTAATGAGATCGGTGTTCTGAGGAGCGGCTTCTTCCAGCTCCCAGAATTTTTGTAAATGATCGGATAGTTCCTCGTTGGACACTACCGGCTCATTTACGGCGGAAGGAGTGTTATGAGAACAACAAGTAACGAGAGAGTTTGAATAAAATTCCAAAGCCTTTTTAGTATTTTTCGACTTAAGAGCAAAGTCTGGAACTGACCCTGATATCGTGTACCCGAGTAGAGTGCGTTGAAGAACGGGAAGACCTTTTCCCAAACGAATTATTTCAGGTTGAATGATATCGTTATACAGGTCTGCACCGAGCAGGATACCAATTGGGGATGTTACATGGAACATCGGATCACCTAATGGTATCTCTGAGGGTATGTTTAGTTTGCTCGCCGAAATAGAAATTTGAGGAAGCGGATTTGTTATCTTTGGGAGTACAGAGCACGAGATGTCAAAAGGAACGTCGTTAGCGACAGCGAAAATTGTTGTATCTACAATAGATTGAGACGAGGATGAGGTGGAGTTAATTCCATTGATCCGTAATTTTCCATCTCTAGTGGTGAGTGACAGTTCCTTTACGAGGTCAGCACTAATAAATGAAACCTGTGAGGCCGAGTCTAAAAGTGCCTTTGCGAAGACCCTCTTGCCGCTAGGAGCGACAAGATAGACCTGGAGTGTGCTTAATAACACCAAATGATTATCAAGCGAGGCTGCAGATAGAGCCATTGAATGTGGAGTCGAATTTTGAAGATTAACTTCCGTTTCAGGAGCTCTAACATGTGAGGGCCCCTGTTGTGAATTACCCTGTGTATGGGAGTTATTTGAGATAGCGGTTTTATTATGATTATTTGAGTTGTGTTGGCCAACAGCCGCGGAAGGGTTACTATGACCCGTTTTGTCGAAATGGAGCAACGTGTGATGACGAGATTTACAAACTATGCAAGAGAATTTGGATTTACACTGATCGAGCATGTGAGACCCAAGACAATTAATACAAAATTTATTTTGTTTGACAAAACTAAAACGTTCTTTAGAATTCAACTGCTTGAACTGAGGACAAGAGTAGATCGAGTGAGAGTCGTTGCAATAGGAACATTTCTTAGGACCTAAGCGAGGCGAAAGGTTACTGGTAGAAGTGTCTGAGGCTAGGTGTAAAGAGTGTCTGGAAGTAGTAGTCGATTTTGGTTTTGATTGAGATTGAATATTCTCAAGATGAACAACGCGTGTCTCGATTTCCCCTAGAAAATGGACAAAATCAGGGGTAGCTTGGCTACCACCGGATTGGAACTCAAGAGCCCTAATGGTAGGTGCGTCGAGTTTCTGAGTAGCGATATGTATGAGAAGTAAATGCAAGAGATCTGAAGGGGGCCTATTCAAGTTCAATAGGGCCTTGAAATTATTTGACATGACCGTATGAAAATTTCTTAATTGTGAGTGATTTGCGTTTCCAGAAATAGGAGGCGCATCAAGAATTTGAGAGATGAGAGTTTTGATAAGCGATTTAGAGTTGGCGTACCTTTGTGTCAGGTTATCCCGGGCTATTTTGTAATTGTCACCTGTGAGTGGGATATGCTCGAGAAGCGTCAAAGGCTCGGAAGTTAGAAAACTTTTGAGGTAAATGAGTTTTTCCAGATCACTTAATGTAGTATCAGATCCTATTATTGTATCAAAGGTCTCAATGAATGAATTGTATTCAGTAACTAAGCCACTAAATGGTTTTAACTGAATACGAGGGAGGTTTACTGTTCGTTGCCTAGCCATAGACTGTGAGGTTAGAGAAGAATTAGGGTCAAATTGGAGGGAGGGGGTAGCAGTCACATTAGAACTTTCAATGACCTCTAACCTTTCTTCCAATAGAGAAATTGTATCCAAATATTTATCAAAAACCACAGAGGAATCAGTAGAGGGGGTAGGTTCCTCGGGGATCGTCTCCAGCACATTTTGAGCATCGCGGAAAAGTCCGTAAGAATGTTTGAGTTGTGAAATTATTTCACGAATTTTATATTTGTTTAGAGAATTAAGAGTTGTGGGAACCGAATCAGCCAACTTGGTTATATCAAGTTTTGCGGTGAGCCTCTGTCGGTTATATTTTGATCGGTCAGCCATGTTGCGAGAATGTGAGATTAGATAGATTATTTGCAAATGTCTAAACCTATAAATCGATGCGAAAATGAGAGAATATGTACAATATATTATATATTACACGTTTAATAGTGTGAGATTGGCTTAATAGTATCACCCTGTATGAGCGCAGATTAGTATATGAAATGCAAAACTATAAAATTTCAAAATATATGCAATTTTCCAAAATGGGTATTTTTCAGCAAGTGTGAGACACCCTTAACAAGTATTTAAATTAATTAAATTGAAGGAAAAAACAATTATTTATTTTCTATAGTTTTCTAGAAGTGTAAAATGAGCTTAAGCGAAGCTAAATGTAGCAAAAACTTACAATTTATGCAAGAAAACAAAATTATTTTTAATAATTTTTGTAACCTGTGAACCAGGCTTAATCGGATTCAAAATTATAAATTTAATTTAAATCAAAAGGTTGAACAAACAATGTTAAAATTATAACACCCGTACTATCAGCCAAGAAATGAGTACACTTTTTGTATACTATAAACAGAAAAATATATTTACGAAAATAAAATAATGTAATATATGCAAATATTTTTTCATACAAACAAAACGACTCCTTTATTTGAACAAAGCAAGTAGTTTCTGAAATTGCACGTGTAGACCGGGCTTAACAACCTACCAGCTATTGTAGAGACGTGCTGGGTTAAATACTGAGAATTTGAGTGCAGAAAGAGAGGAATATTTTATTTTTGTGCCGGGGCGGCGTGGCTTGGAAATTTCCAAATGCAACAGAAAGACACTATAAATGAAAAACCGTTATTCTCAGAATAGAGATTATCAAAATATGCAAATACGAAGGACCTTGAGGATTTAATTAATAAATAATTAATATGATACGGCTCGATGGAACAGAAATGTTTAGGCAATACGTAAAGTATCCTTAACAATAGTAACCTATACTTATTGTACGGTTATAGAGTATATTCCCATAGGTAAGCTGGTTAAGAGTAGATAACGATTTTTCATATGTAATTTAAAGTATTATCTGCATAAATGGCACAAAGAATATTTGCTACGAGAGGTATATGGTTCAAAATGCATACAGTATCACGACTAATAAGTTATGTTCACATACATGTAGAGTACTTACAGTTTTATTCCTTGATGACGTGTCACATCAGAGCTCTGATTGAATTCCATAATCCATTTGGTTCATTTGTAAGGCACTCACTAATACGCTAAATAAATCATCGTCGATAATACTGAGCAGATTGAATTATCTGAGCGGTATAAAACGATAGCAAAAAAAGCCGGTAAAATGCGGCCTTTTTACGAATAGCGGGAGCGTCGATAGATTAGAGATGATTCTCGTTAGGAAGCTTTTGACGATCTGCCCCGGCGAGGGGTTCAAATGCGAGTCTCAACAATAACCTGGAGTTTCCAGAAAGGTTACATAAATACTACTTGAATTTTAAGTAATCAGTAGTACAGGGGCGTAACTAATTATTTTAGTGAGCCGTGTATAATATATTTATTGTACACTGTTCACCTCGATATTTGGCAGTATTTATTAGATTTTAAGAAAATTACGAAACTGGTCGATTTTTGATCTAAGGGGGACACATTTTTATGGTACATACATTTGTCATTTGTCAATCCCCTCCCATCCATTTCCCCCACCCCTTATTTTTAAAAAGGGAGTAGGGGTCGTGTGCTACCTCATTTGAAAGGTTATTCAATTCTCTATTCAGTAATACAAACATTAACATAATTATTTATACAGGGTGTCCAAGAAAAAAATATTTTAATTAAATTAATTGACACAAAAAGAAGAATGTATATGTAATTTATTTAATTCAAAATACATTCTACTGCTGTCACAAAAAAAATGTTTTTTGATAAATAAACATTGCTTTTCGCTTAATTTCAATGTTCAAGCTGAAACCCATCTGCTTCTTGGTAGGTTGAATATTGAATTTAAGCGAAAAACAATATTTATTTGTCAAATAAACATTTTTCTTTGTTTTCTGTCAGTAGTAGAATGTATTTTGAGATAAGTAAATTGCATACATTCTTCTTTTTGTGACAATTAATTTAATTCAAAATAACTTTTCTTGGACACCCTGTATAAATAATTATGTCAATGTTAATATTACTGAATAGAGAATTGAATAACCTTTCAAATGAGGTAGCACACGACTCATATTCTCAAATACTGCCAAATATCGAGGTGGACTGTTTTCTTTGGCCCACTCTGTATAAACGGATTATCGGAAAAACTTAAAACAATAGGGAATAAATTCAACATTTCAACAACATTCAAAACAACAAACACATTGACATCTATTTTATCTAAAACTAAACCTAAGGATAAACAAAAAACAACAAAGAATTGTATTTATAAAATACCTTGTGAATGCGAACATTTTTATTTATGTAGGTGAACCATCAAGACCATTAAATGTTAGAATAAGTGAACATAAAGCATATCAAAAATGGATAATTTAATAGATCTCAAATATGTAAACACGCATGGGAAAATGAACATAGAGTTCATCGAAAAGATTGCAAGTGTACCATAATAATTATATGAGTCAACTCTTTGTTATTGACATTTTATGGACTTTTTGGGTTATGTTTATACCATTTATCAGGCGTTTGTTTGTAATATCTTATACTGTGAGTAACTCATTGACGCATAATCTGAGCCACAAAAAATACAATTTTCCGTATCAAAAAACCAGTAATAACATGTGTATTTTAGATGCATTTCCCTACATATGCACTGCTAGGGCCTGGACACTGATGGCCGGGTTTTCACTGGCCTTCGGAGCTATGTTTAGTAAAACTTGGAGGGTACATTCCATATTCACAGACGTCAAGTTAAACAAAAAGGTCATCAAAGACTATCAGCTCTTTATGGTAGTCGGAGTTCTTCTTGTCATAGATTTGGCTATCATGACGACCTGGCAAATCGCTGATCCTTTTTATCGAGATACGAAACAAATGGAAAGATACGTAAGTATACTGTAGTACCGGCCCTGGTTATCCAATGAACCAGATTCTAGCGCTGGAGGGATCGAGAAATTTATTCCAGAAACCAGGGTTTACTAGAGATTAGTGATGTTGATTATACATAGTTACTTTCGAGTATTCGTTACAAATCGTTACTTTTGTATAAAGTAATCATTTACAGTATTCGTTACTTTGATTACTATCATTACTTTTGTTACTTTTCTATTTGAGTACCGGTAATCATATAGAGAATCGTATTTCTCAGTAGGTAGGTATTTTGTATAGGTATTCCGATATAACAACGACCTTCACCCATCTATTTAAGGGATAAAAATGATTTGAGTACTATTTGATTACAAATCGTTACTTTTGTATAAAGTAATCATTTAAGTATTAGTTACTTTGATTACTATTATTACTGTTGTTACTTTTGTATTTGAGTACCGGTAATAATATCGAGAATCGTATTTCTCAGTAGGTAGGTATTTTGTATAGAAGTATTCCGATATAACAACGACCTTCACCGACCTGGCAGGCATCAGCCCTGCACGTGTATCTACCAGGTGAATCGAAAAGTGCATAATTTAGGGGGAAAATAAACTTTCTCCTGTAAGGTTTAAATTTAAGTATGTGTTTGAGTAAGTCATTTAGAAGGAATGTGTACAATGCCAGGCGATTCTGAACAGCATAAGACCTTGCCAGGCGAGAGGAAAGATTAGGGGTTTATCCTAAAATTACTTTTTTGCATCGAATAATAAAGTTTTTTTTGGGTTTTTTGAATCATTCCAAACAGAAAAGGTCTTTAGTGATTTTTCTCTTAGGTTAATAGTTTTTGTTATACAGGGTGTCCCGAAAAGAATGGTCATAAATTATACCACAGATTCTGGGATCAAAAATATGTTGATTGAATCTCACTTACCTATATACAATAGTGCACACAAAAAAAGTTACAGCCCTTTGAAGTTACAAAATGAAAATCGATTTTTTTTCATATATCGAAAACCCTTCGAGATTTTTCATTGAAAATGGACATGTGGCATTATTATGGCAGCAACATCTTAAAAGAAAATTAAAGTGAAATTTGTGCACCCCATAAAAATTTTAAGGGGATTTGGTTCCTTTAAACCCCCCCAAACTTTTATGTACGTTCCAATTGAATTATTATTGTGACACCATTAGTTAAACAAAATGTTTCTAAACCTTTTTTGCCTCTTAGTACTTTTTTGATAAGCCAGTGTTTATCGACCTATTTTGAATATTTGTCGAATCCACCACATATTTGTATATGGTTAAGTACGATTATAGAGACCTGTTAATAATCTGAAAATGTATTTATAATTTACATTTTTAGGTATATTTTGAAAAAGAAGCCATATCTCGATAGAAGGTGATTTGTCAAAAAAAGACTAAGAGGCAAAAAAGTTTTAAAAACACTGTGTTTAGCTAATGGTACGACAATAATAGTGTAATTGGAAGGTACACAAACATTTGGGGGGTTTAAAGGAACAAAACCCCCATAAAATTTTTATGTAAATATATTAAAAAAGAAGCCGCATCTCGATAAAAACTGGCTTATTGAAAAAATAGTAAGAGTCAAAAATGTTTTAAAAACGTTGTGTTTAACTAATGATACCACAATAATGAATTAATTGGAACGTATACACAAGTATGGGGGGGTTTAAGGGAACCAAACCCCCATAAAATTTTTATGGGGTGGAAAAACTTCACTATAATTTTGTTTTAAGATGCTACTGCCATAAGCATGATACATGTCAATTTTCAATAAAAAATATCTAATAGTTTTCGATATATTGAAAAAAATCGATTTTCATTTTGTAACTTCAAAGGGCTGTAACTTTTTTTATGAGGCATATTTGTACTAAGGTAAGTTAGGTTCAATCGAACTATTTTTGACCGCAGAATGTGTGGTATAATTTATGACCAATCTTTTCGGGACACCCTGTATAAGCGATTAAAATTTTGAAAATTGCGAAATCGGCCATTTTAACCCTAACTCGGACATTTAACTAAAAATTTCAATGTTGCCAAGGTAGGTAGTTATTCTTTAAACATTGATTAATGAAATCCCGAAGAGTTTTTTGCAATACAATATCGAGAACCCTTTGTTGTTTAATTGCTAATCAAGTGGGCGCGACACTGTAGTATAAGTGAGGACGTTTGAGTTTGCATAAATTCATTATCTCGAGAACGGGCAAATTTCAAGAGAAATCCTCAGACAGGTCGATTTTTATTCTTACATTAGGACTTTTTGGCATATATATAATACTAGTGACGTCATCCATCTGTGCGTGATGACGTAATCGATGATTTTTTTAAATGAGAGTAGGGGTTGTGTGGTAGCTCATTTGAAAGATTATTTAATTCTCTATTCAGTAATATAAACATTAACAAAATTATTTATACAGGGTGTACAAAAATTTATTTTTTATTAAATTAATTTGGACAAAAAGAAGAAAAATTTTTTTTGTACACCCTGTATAAATAATTATGTTCATGTTTATACTACTGAATAGAGATTTCAAATGAGCTACCACACGACTCATACTCTCATTTATAAAAATCATCGATTACGTCATCACGCCCAGATGGATGACGTCACTAGTATTATTTTTATGCCAGAAAGTCCTAATTTAAAAATAAAAATCGACCTGTCTGAGGATTTCTCTTCAAATTTTCCCATTCTCGAGATAATGAATTTATGCAAACTCAAACGTCCTCACTTATACTGCAGTGTCGCGCCCGCTTGATTAGCAATTAAAAAACAAAGGGATTTTCGTATTGTATTGCAAAAAACTTTTCGGGATTTCATCAAACAATGTTTAAAGAATTTCTACCTACCTTGGCAACATTAAAATTATTAGTTAAATGTCCGATTTCGCAATTTTCAAAATTTTTAATCGCTTATATAACAAAAACTATTAACCTAAGAGAAAAATTACTAAAGATTTTTTCTGTTTGGAATAATTCAAAAAACCTAAAAAACTTTGTTCGATGCAAAAAAATAATTTTAGGAAAACCCCTAATCTTTCTACTCGCCTGGCAAGGTCTTATGCTGTTCAGAATCGCCTGGCATTGTATACATTTTTTTCTAAATGACTTAGTCAAACACATACTTAAATTTAAACCTTACAGGAGAAAGTTTATTTTTCCCCTAAACTATGCACTTTTCGATTCACCTGGTAGATACACGTGCACGGCTGATGCCTACCAGGTCATGGTTTTTGGCCTTGGTGTGCTATGAATTATCACTATAAAAATTTCTAGCCTTACAGGAAGACCGTTAGTCGGAGGGTTCACTAGCTCTTAGACTATGAGACCATTGTTTAAAAAATAATTTTTAAATAGTCTTTTAGGCTTTTTTGAACAATGCCAAGACAGTTTAAAATAAATAAAGGAATACAGGTGCCTGTTGATTCCGATAATCCGAGACAATGAACGTCACTCTGCCGCCGTGTGCCACGAGTCATTGTTACTATCGTATAGTTCAAATTACACAAATACACATTATCTCTCAAATATTATATTACATACATTTTTATTGTTGAAATGTTTGTCTGATGAAAGTTGCCTGAATGAAACAATATGGAGAAATAAAGATATCGGAAAAGAAATAAAAGGCTTAATTTACAAAACAGTCAGCAGACCAATAATGACATACGCGGCAGAAACACGACCTGATACAGAAAGGACAAAAAGAATGCCAGAAACAGCAGAGATGAAAACATTGCGAAAAATCGATGGTAAGACGCTGTGGGATATAGCTAGAAGTGCAGATATACGAAGGAGATGCAAGGTGGACAACATTAATGACTGGGTGAAAAGCAGAAGAGTAGAATGGAACGACCACATAAGCCGAATGACAACAAATAGAGTAGTAAGGACGGCGAGAGACGGTTCCCCAATAGGAAGACGATCAGTGTGAAGACCACGAAAACGATAGAACGACACCTTACTAGAGGCACATTGAAAAAACAGACAGACTCTTGTCTATACAAAAAAAAAGAAGAAGAAGAAGAAGAAATACAGTCCGACTCAGCTCTCGAATTCTGCAGATCTTTTTTGGAATACTTAAATATATAATTGCTGCACACAAATATTTTGGCGTTTCTAATAAACACCGACTTCTGGTAGATATTTCTCGATCCCTCCAGTGGTCAAATCTGGTTCATTGGGTGGCCAGGACTAGCATTACAATATTTTGGTTATAAGAATTGTCTGTTATGAAAAACTATATTTTAGCAACATCCTTCTAACGAAGATATTATTATTATTCCCGAAAATGAATACTGTGCTTCTGAACATCAAACTATTTTCGTTGGGTCTATATATGCCTACAAAGGCCTTTTAATGGTAAGTGTGATTGTGACAAGACATCTCGTAATGCAGTTCGTAACCCCGCAAATAGTAACGGACAATTCGTAACGCCGTCAGTTTGTAACGGTGACATTTCGTAACATCGACAGTCCGTAACTATAACTATTCGTTATGGTATAATTCGTAACATCAAAATTGATTTATTCTATTTATTTTTGTTAACATGGAAACCAACTTTTGTTAGTTGCAATTGAAATTAAGTTTATTAATAAGAGTAAACAGTAGCGCGTCATCAATATTTTTGTTTTTCGAAAGTTCTGCGAACTTTCATCAGTGAGGCAACATTGCGTCGGTAATACGACAGTGACAGTGGCATACTATCAAAATCAATAAAATTATTTTATACTCGTAGGCGCGCTAAATGTTGTCAAGTCAGTCACGTTCGATTTCTTGTTATAGAAAATCGATTTTTAGTAGTTCCAATGTGACACAAAATCTAGGCATGGGATAAAAAATTTTATTTGAAGAAAGTGTATTTTTTGTTCTTCTTAATGGCGGTACAGACTCCTTTTTGCAATATTTTATTTAGTTCTAGAGTAATTTCCACATACTAACATATTTTTTAAATTAGGCTCTGTACCGCCATCCTTTACGCGAATATGTGTGCGTAATGCATGTTACGCGTAATATGTGTGCGCCTTGGCACACATATTACGAATATGTGTGCCAAATATCTTGACAAAATATCCAAAATTACAGCCGCAACCTTGGACCGCGCTTTCCGCGCGCTACTGTTGCCTCTGAACGAACCAGCATCATTTTAATTATTTTTGATATATTTCATATTTCGTGGAGAAATATATTCTGAAAACGGTGTCTTACTATTTTAAAGTGATAATTCAGGATAAAAAAATTAAAAAAAATATTCTTCATCAGTTGCATATTTATATTTATTTAAAAAGAAGTAGTCTTAAAAAACGTACTAATACTTTTAGTGTAGAAAAGTATGCAAAATTCATTCAGTGTATATGTTACCGGCCAAACCCGATTTCAGGATAAACTAGTTTGGCCTAGGCCAAACTAGTTTGTCCTAGGCCAAACTAGTTTATCCTGATATAAATACACACACTTCAGGCCAAACTAATTTGGCCTAGGCAAAACTAGTTTATCCTGATATAATAAAGACTCACACTTTAGAATAAACTAGTACGGCCTAGTCTAAACCAATTTAGCCGAGTCGAAAATAATTTAGCGAACATGTAAGAACTTTTACATGCGAGGAATTCCCAAATCACGTCCCAACAGGAATGGCAAAAAAAATTATACATCGATATATTGTATCATATTATGATACATCGAATCAAGATGTGTTCCATACATGCTATAAATAAAACAATATATTCTTGTATAATTAAATAATATAAAAAATAATAAATAAAAGAATGAGGTTTTCTCCAAAAATTAAAAGAAAAGATACACTTGCGAATAAAATCGTGTACGAATTAATATTATTTTCACCAATTTTGAAAAAATGTGAAAACATTGAATTATCTACGTCCGTCTGTCTGTCTGTCCATGAACTCAACTCCTCCGTCAATATACCAGGTAGAATAATAGATGAGGTGTCAAATGAAAGCTTATAATCCAAGGATAGTACTAAAGGTGAGAAATTTGACCTAGGCTGTATGTCCATCCGACCGCGAATATAACTCAATATTGTTTGTTTGTTACGAATAATTATAATTTTAATAAAAATGATTATTTTTCCAAGAACAAAGTAAAGCCGTACTAGTTCGCCCAATTACTTTCTTCTTCTTGGCTTTTTCCCATTATGAGTTTGCCGTTTTCGTCTTCCATAGCACTATATTCTCCCAGTCGCCATATATGAGGTCTCTATCATAGCAATTCCTATGTTTTCCATCTCACAGCAGGTGTTCCTCTCCGTCTTCCTCCCCGCGCATCAAAGTCCAGTAATCTTTTCGTCCACCTGTGCTCCGGCAGTCTTTGTACATGCCCGTACCATTTCAGGGCTCTACTTTTACTAGCACAACTTGTTTGTAATTTAGCATTTTACTTCTATTCTGTTTCATATTTCCTCTGTTCTTATTCTATCCTACCTGGTAATTTGTAGACACCTTCTCATAAATTCCAATTCAACTGTTCGTATTTTATTTCGTATTATTGTTGTCACTGGCTATTCTTCCGCTCTTGTAGGGTAATATTCAGCACTATGCCCTGAAAAATCCTTTTTTGTTTTCTTTAGTTAGAGTGTTGTTCTTCCATATCACTCCACGGAGTGCTTTCGTGGCTTGTTTTCCCCTTACTATTTTCATTTCTATATCTTTCATACAAGTGCCATCTCGGTTTATCATTTACCCTAAATACTTAAAAGTCTTACAACTCTTAATAGTGTCTTCTAAACTTACATTTAAATCAGCAACGAATCTGTAATCAATTATGTACTTTCGACAAGATTAACTAGTTTGGCCTGAAGTGTGTGTCTTTATGTCAGGATAAACTAGTTTGGCTTAGGCCAAACTAGTTTGTCCTGAAATCGGTTTTGGCCGGTAACATATACATTCAGTAATGCTAAATTTGCTAAAAAAACTAAATGTTGGAGTTACGAAATATACCGTTACGAATAGTTATAGTTTTGGACTTTCGATGATATAGTTACGAATTCTCCGTTACCATTTGCGTGGTTACGAACTTTTTGCATAAAAGATTTAATTCAATATACTTAATAAATAAAATCTTCCAGATTTTTGGTGCCTTCTTGGCCTGGGAAACCCGTCACGTGTCAATTCCAGCACTGAATGACAGCAGACATGTTGGTTTATCTGTTTACAACGTCGCCATCATGTGTATATGTGGTGCTGCGGTAGCTTTAGTATTAGTAGATCATCAAGATGCCATGTTTTTAATAATAGGTAAGTAAAATATAAAGATTTATTAAAAATCCTTTCAGGCCAAGACGGATTTGTTTTGAGCTGGATGTGAGAGGTGGCATTCGGATTTTTGCAGATAAAGTTAGGTGATAACTTCAATAATTATAATTGACTTATGCTCCTTCTCAAATATGCCCGGAACATTAATAAAAAAATTTAAAAATTCAAAAATTTCGAAAAATATCTATTTTTTCTACTTTCATTGCATATAACTTTAAAACGATTCATTTTGGAACAAAGTCGTAGGGAAAGAAAATAAAGATAATTGAATTTTGTATAATATACGACTGGTATAGAATGTCTTAAATTATTACCCTTTCTGCAAAATAGCAATAAATAGAAAATAAGGGGGCAAAAAAGACTGTTTTTATTCAATGTTTTTCAACCACTTTGGTTGCACTTAGAACCTTCATAATTGACTTAGAAAATTCTTACCGTCCACCAAATTTCATTAAAATCGACCTAATAGATTTTGCATAATAATTTTGAAATCTAAATTAAAAAAAAAAAGTTCAAATTTTTTAAAAGCTTTCTGAACAAAAAGTAGACTATTTAGAAGTTTGCTAATTTTTTTTACATATAAAGAGGTTCTCTACCAATCTTATACAATTTACAGAATTAAAATCGGAGTACAGTGGAACCTCGATAACTCGGATTAATCGGGACCGCGGCCGATCCGGGTTATCGAAAATCCGGGTTAGCCAGAGAACATGATAAAAATTAATAAAACACGGTATACTTACAGATAAACTCCGCTAGAATTGAAATAACATGAAATATATATAAATAGGTATGTACAGTACCTACACTTCTAAATTACTAAAAACACGCAAACACAAACGTAAGCAAACGGAAGCGAACAACATACAAGACTGTACTACACACAATACAGTCACAATCGATGTGATGTTATTTAAGAACAGTGATAACTAAAGACCATTGTTTGAAAAAGATTTTTTTAAATAGGTAGTCTTTTAGTCTTTATAAACAATGCTGTTTGAAATATATAAAGGAATACTATGTACAGACAGGTGTCTGTTGTTTCTGCCGGCGCGGCGTGTGCCATGAGTCATTTTTACTATCGTATAGTTCAAATTACACAAATACACATTCATCATCATTCTCTTTGCCTTATCCCTATGCGGGGTCGGCTTCCCTAATTGCATTTCTCCACCCAATTCTGTCTTGGGTCATATCAATGTTAATCCCCTTTACCAACATGTCCTGCCTTATCGCCTCCCCCCAGGTCTTCTTTGGTCTTCCTCTCCTACTCCTTCCAGGAATCTGCACTTCAGCTATTCTTCGTATTGGGTGATTAACGTCTCGACGTTGAACATGACCAAACCATCTTTACCTATGCTCTCTCATTTTGGCATCAATTGGTGCCACACCTAGACTTCCTCTAATATACTCATTTCTAATTTTATCCTTCTTTGTCACTCCACTCATCCATCTAAGCATTCTCATTTCCGCCACATGCATTCGTTGTTCCTCTTTCTTTTTCACTGCCCAACATTCAGTTCCGTACATCATAGCCGGTCTTATGGCTGTTTTATAGAATTTTCCCTTCAGCTTCATTGGAATTTTTCTGTCACACAACACACCACTCGCTTCTTTCCACTTCATCCATCCAGCCCTAATTCTACTGCATGCATCTCCATCTATTTCTCCATTACTCTGTAATACCGATCCTAGGTACTTAAAACTATTGCTTTTCACAATCATTTCACCATCCAAAGATACCATTTTATTTGTAGTAGCTCCATCTTTAAATGAACATTCCAAATACTCTGTTTTTGTCCTACTAAGTTTTAAACCTTTTTCCTCCAGAGCATGTCTCCACTGTTCCAGTTTTTGTTCTAAGTCTCTTTCACTATTTCCTACTAACACGACATCATCAGCATACATTAAGCACCATGGAATGTTACCCTGTAGTTTCGCTGTTATCTGGTCCAAAACTAATGAGAATAAATACGGACTAAGCACCGAGCCTTGGTGCAATCCTACTTTCACATGAAATTTATCAGTCTCTCCCACACCTGTCCTAACACTAGTCGTAACTCCCTCATACATATCCCTCACAATCTTTACATATTCACCAGGGACTCCTTTCGTATTGAGTGCCCACCACAGAATCTCTCGAGGAACTCTATCATATGCTTTCTCAAGATCAATGAATACCATATGAGCGCTTGTTTCTTTACTCCTGTATTTTTCCATCAACTGCCTTATAATGAAAATTGCATCTGTTGTTGATCTACCCTGCATAAAGCCAAATTGATTCTCGGATATTTCGGTCTCTTCACGTATCCGTCTGTCAATTACTCTTTCCCATATTTTCATGGTGTGGCTAAGCAGTTTTATAGCCCTGTAGTTTGTACATTGTTGTATATCTCCCTTGTTTTTGTAAACAGGTACCAGTATACTGCTTCTCCATTCGTCTGGCATTTGTCCGACTTCCATAATTCTATTAAATAGACCTGCTAGCCATCTTGTTCCTGTCTCTCCCAACGCTCTCCATACTTCCCCAGGAATATCATCTGGTCCTACCGCTTTTCCTTTCTTTATTTTTTGAAGCGCTTGAGCCACTTCCTCGTTGGTTATTTTGGTGACCATTGCTGCTACTGTCTCCGTTGACTCTACAGGCTGTCTGTCAAATTCTTCATTTAATAAGCTGTCAAAGTACTTTCTCCATCTCTTTTTGACTTCCCTTTCGTGAACTAGTATTTTATTATTTTCATCTCGGATACATCTAATCTGATTAAAATCTTTTGCTTTCTTTGCTCTCTGTTTAGCTATTTTATATATCTTCGTTTCGCCTTCCCTGGTATCAAGTTGATCGTATAGGTTTGAATACGCTTCTGCTTTGGCTTTTGCTACTGCTACTTTCGCTTCCTTTTTCGCCACCATATAGTTTTGAAGATCTGTGTCGTTATCATTAATAATAATTTTATTATTAAAATATATATATTTTAATAATAAAATTACACAAATACACATTATCTCTCAAATATTATATTACATACGTTTTTATTGCTGAAATGTTTATCTGATAATTAACTATGTATTTTGATAGGAAATAAGCCACAATTAAATTGAAAAATAATTTTATTAACATTTCGACGCCCAAATCGGGTGTCGTCAAAATATAAAATACTGAAAATCAAAATGTTTATCTGATGAAAATCGGTCCGGGTTAGCCGGACTTCCGGGTTAACGGGGACCGACTTATCGGGGTTCCACTGTATTTAAACGGCCTCAGCACTGTTTTAAAGTTATAAACAATATTTTGGCTTATAAACAAATACAGTGGGAAGTTTGAGTTGGAATAAATTTATTTTCTTGAGAATGGAAGACTCTGGAGATAAATCGCGAAACAGATCGATTTTTATTTTTAAATTAAATTTTTTTGGCATAAATATCATACTAGTGACGTCATCCATCTGGGTGTGATGACGTAATCTAAATATTGAAACTAATTTAATTCAAAAATTTTTTTTAATTCAAACCCTGTATAAATAGTTATGTCAATGTTTATATTAGTGAATACAAAATTGAATAGCCTTTCGATTGAGTTATCACACGGCATCTATTCGCATTTAAAAAAATCATCGATTACGTCATCGCGCCCAGATGGATGACGTCACTAGTATGATATATATACCAAACAATTAGAATTTAAAAATAAAAATAGACCTGTTTCGGGATTTATCTCCAGAGATGCCTATTCTTGAGAAAATGAATTTATGCCAACTGAAACATTCTCACTGTATTTGTTTATAAGCCAAAAAATTGTTTATAATTTTAAAACAGTGCTGAGGCCGCTTATATAATCCGATTTTAATTCTGTAAAGTGAATTACATAGGTAGGGAACTTCTTTATATGTAAAAAAATTAGCAAACTTCTAAATAGTCCACTTTTTCTTCAGAAAGTTTTTAAAAAATTTGAACTTTTTAAAAAAAAATTAGATTGCAAAATTATTCTGCAAAATCTATCAAATCGATTTTAATGAAATTTGGTGAACGATTTAAGTATGTTGTAAGAATTTTCTAAGAGAATTACGAAAGTTCTAAGTGCAACCAAAGTGGTTGAAAAACATTAAATAAAAACAGGCGTATTTTGCCCCCTTATTTTGTATTTATTGCTATTTTGCAGAAAGGGTAATAATTTAAACATTTTTAACCAGTCGTTTATCATACAAAATTCAATTATCTTTATTTTATTTCCCTACGACTTTGTTCCAAAATGAATCATTTTAAAGTTATAAGCAAAGAAAGTAGAAAAAAATCGATGTTTTTCGAAATTTTTAAATACTTTAATTTTTTTATTAATGTTCCGGGTATATTTGAGAAGGAGTATAAGTCAATTATTATTGTTGAAGTTGTTGCCTAACTTTATCTGCAAAAATCCGAATGCCACCACGCACATCCAAAAATAGACCTTTTTTCACAGATCCGCCCTGGTCTATTATAAATATTTAAAAACCCTTTCGGGCTATATCACAGAATGTTTTCGCAATCACAATTCCATCATCATTGTTGCTTACAAGGTATACATGGTTGAGCCACTAAAAATATCTGGCATCATCATGGCAACCATAGTATTTGCGGACAACCTAGAAGACCTACCCTACAAGTCCTCATGAACAAAATCACGTATTACAGTCAACACCATGGACTCAATATGAACTAAAGAAGACAAAGCTTATGATCATTAGCAAGCAAAAGATAACAGAAGGTCAACTCTACATCAACCAAGCCCTTGTAGAAAGAGTGCGGCACTACAACTACCTCGACACCATAATAAATGAAGAATAGACCAACAACCAAGAGAGGAGAGCGCGCATCGGAAAAACTAGATCAACCTTCAACTGTATGGGGGCCTTTTTCAAGAGCCACAACCTTTCTCTTGGTATAAAAGTACGAATGTTGAGATGCTACGTCTTTTGGTCACTGCCAGCTGTATCTGTCATCTCTTACAAAGGAAATTTTCAGATTATTGTTAATCGTGAGATGACTGACATATCAGGGTGCGCCAGTAATTGATCTAAGGACTTTCGATTCAAATCACTGTATGGTGCTAAGATGGTGAATGGTTCTTGAGATCAATCGACATTTCAAGAGAAATCTACGCCTTGTCAAAAGTGTGTCATAAAAATATTCTGCAAATAACAAAAAAAGAATGGGTGTGTACTTTGTACGCACGTAAGAAGTTATACTTCTATTATTATGATTTCAACGAAATTAATATACTTTTTATTTATATTTCATTTAAATATTAAACTAATTTATACTTACTACTTCTCAAACATTTTTATTAAAACAGTGCCAAGAATTAAAATAATAAAAGAATAAAACACACACAAACACATTAAAAATGCCACAAATGATTTCTGAACATTAATTGTCGGAAAAATATTTAACTAAATACGTATTTTCTGAAAATAAAATTATATAATAAATATACTTACAATCATAAAATGTATAAAAAAAATAAAAAAATAAAAGTTTCTATTGGGATTCGAACCAACTTACCACGCGGCTGGTATTTGCGTTGTATTGGGGTTCACTCGCATTAAAAGCTTCGCCACAGAGACAGTTTGTCATTATGTGCGAAGATCGACTAACTAAACGGATTAAACTTTTGACATTTTTAACTTATGTAAATCAAATTATTTTGATTTTGAATTGAAATGATTTAGAATTGAAAAAATACAACAAAACATAGAGTAAGAAAACAATATATTAGGTGAATATTGATAGAAATTTTGATGGTAATCAAATTATGTAAATAAAAGTATTACATACTACTTATGTATTTTGGTAGGTTCAAATAGGTAGGTATCGGAGCCCGTATAACGACTAATAAATTTCGCAATCACTTGCATCGTGCAAAGTGGCTATGTTCAAATATCATAACAAAATTTGATCAACTATTTATAGAACACTTACCAGTGTAAGATTCTTTAGCTTTGAATAAGCGAGATCTGCGGCACTCATACTAGTCACAGTTTGATGGGCTTTCACATTGGCATGCAACAATCATCTCTTCTATGTAAATAAGTCCAAAAATATAATATGAAAACTATTTAAAAAGGCAGTATAACCATTAACTAACTTTTTGTTTGTTGTTTCTCTTCCTACAAATTTTAAAACGCAACAACCATACATTATAACCAAACCACAGTCCCACAGCTGTGCCACAGCTGCCATATTGGATAATTTTTGTCATGTCATTTGAACATCCAATCAGAACAAAGTTATAATGCGCATACGCCCGGTCGCTAGGTTTTACCATATAAAAATTCACCGTCATTACGCCCGTAAGGAAGTATAACTTCAAAAAATCTACAATATAAAGCTATTACCTACCAAAGATATTTCTTTATTTTTCAGGAGTATTTGTAATGTTTTGTACAACGGCCACGTTATGGTTGGTGTTCGTTCCAAAACTATTAGAGCTCAGAAGGAATCCAGCAGGAGCTATCGACAAAAGATTTCGGCCTACTCTTAGACCAATGTCAAAGACTCGCAGAGATTCCAGCGTTTCCGAACTAGAAACTAAAATTAAAGATGTCAAAAGTTTAAACTCCAAATATAGAAAAACTTTATTGGACAAGGAATCTGAATTGCAGGTTAGTTTATGAGAAATACAGGTAGTATAATAATATATTGATTCGTGTCGACATTCATTTCATATTGTTTTTAGTTGATTATTTCATTCATAGGAGATTCTGACCAACAGAAAGCTACAGAAATCTAAATTAAACTGATAACTTTTTTGATAATTGCCCGTCGCCAAGCATATTATGTCAGATGCCCTTCGTTGCTACGAAAAAATACATTCAGTGACATTAATGACAAATGTTTTAAAAATTATAAAAGTGATGACTTTCAACCGACAAATACATATAAACTGTGTGTTTAATTGTACTAATTTGTACTTACATAAATAAATTACAATAAAATTTTGGTTTTGAACAGTTTTATTCATGAAATAATCGCAACAAATTGCACTGGAACTCTAAAATTAATATAGAATTTTAGAGCTCTTGTGCAATTACTACTGATAATTTTAATACATTATTTGACGATATTACTAGGTTTGACGATATACAGGGTGTCCCGGAAAATAGTGCATTCCTTAAAGGTGTGGGTAGAATGCACCATTTAAAAAAAAACTTTCTTATAAATTTTTTTCTAAAGTCATCTGTTGCCTCAAAAAAATAAAATAATGTCTTTTACTAAAATTTACATTTGGCAACCCGGCAGTTTTATTTATTTTGACATAGCGAAGATATTTAAAATTGTTAACACAAACAGTCATATCATAATTACTTGTAACTGCCTGTAACCCGAGAATACATCGTATTGCTCTGGTATTGTCATGATTTCGATCGCAAGTATCATGTTAATTACGTACCTATAGTATATAATTAGTGCAAGGTTTAGGTACACCTAGGCGATTTACCTCGAAGTTTAAGAATTTGTAGATGGTTTCAAAACAAAATGTGTAAAGCGTTGTATGCAGATAAAGCTTGTTTTACGAGAAATGGTGTGTGTGTTTTACTTTTATAATGCCAAAAGTATTAATGTATGGGCTGGGATTGTTAGTAATCATCTGATTGAACCACTCGAACTTCCCAGAAGATTGAATGGAGAAATGTAATACTCAAATTTTTTGTAACATGTTCTACCGATAGGTAGATACTTCTTGAAGACGTAGCTTGATTCTAAATGTAATAAAAATGTTTCATTGTAAGTTAAAACACTATACAAACCTTATTTATTAAATATTTAATAAACACAAATAATATGCTATCACTGTTATCAGTATTTTATCAATACATAATATTATGCCTAATGGTCGATGATTCATGATAGTTGAGTTGCAGTAAAATTATTTTTACACAGAAGAAGGAACGCAGCGTTGGTTGCCGGCTGTATTTGCATTTCTGTGGACATTAATCAAATGCATTAAAATTAATAAATTATTTTTTTGAAAACGGTTGACTTTACAAAAAAATTATATTAGACTTTTTTGCTCTAAATGGTGCACTTAACCTGTACCTCGAAGGAACGCACTATTTTCCGGGAGACCCTCTATAGAGTAGCAAGAATAAAATTCTTTGATGCAGTTGTACTGTATCAACTGCTTTTGTGAAATCCACAAAGTACGTAAAATACGATAGCGATTGTTCAATACCGTGATTCAAAATAGGTTGTGGTAATATAAGCCCTAGATGGAGGCTGGGTTTTAAATATACCCCTTATCTCTTTTACTGTTTTTGTTATAACTTTCCGTGTCGTCGTATTGTTTATTCATTCATTTATCTTTGACCATTTTTACCTCTCTTTTAATGTTGTGTTGTAAATATTCAGGCTTATTTGATTTAGCTATTATATTGTGCTTGATCTGAATCTTGACCAGCTTTACAACTCGGCATGAGTCTTTGCTGCATGTACTATAGCTCTTCTAGCATCTTGCACGGTCTTGTGTTTTCATTTCTCTGTACTCCAATCCTAGATCTGCTCCGTCTGGTCTCTCAAAAAACACTACCTTTAACACTCTGTCTTCCCCTGATCTTATCACATGACCTGCCCATCTTATCCGGTTAGCCTATATGTCTGACGATGTTTTCAGTACCATACAGAATCACCAATTCAGCATTGCGGCGCCTTCTCTACTCTCCTGTCAATTCATCTCTTTGAGGGCCCAATACCATTCTGGAAACCTTTCTTTCAAATACCAGCAGCTTATTTATTTCCCGCTGATATAGAGTCCATATTTCACTTCCACATGTAACAACTGGACGAATATTTGATATGTACACAATTTACAGTCTTAATTTAGATTGTCTTTTTAGCAGCTTCATCGTCATCCAGCCTTCTGCATCCAAAGTTGAACATAGGCCTCCCCTAATTTCTTCCAGTTTTGTCGATCTTGGGCTTTCTGCAACCAATTCCCAGCAATCCTTTGACGTCATCTGTCCATCGTGTAGGTGGTCTACCTCTACTTCTTCTGTCTTCTCTTGGTTTCCACACTGTAATTTTTTGAGTCCACCTCCCGTCCTTCATTGTGGCTCCTTGGCCCGCCCAATTCCACTTCAGCCATGCTACTCGCTCTATGACATCTGTGACGCCTGTCCTTCTTCTGATTTCTTCGTTTCTGACCCAGTCTCTGAGAGTCAGTCCAAGTAGTGACCGTTCCATTCTTCTTTGGGCCACTCTAAGTTTCGATGCTGTGGCCTGGGTTAACGATAATGTTTCGGCGCCGTAAGTCATGGAAGCACACATTGGTTGAATCTTCTTCCTTTTCAAATAATTTGGCAAGTTGCTCTTAAAGATGTCTGATAGAGCTCCATATGCGGCCCATGCTAAGGTGATCCTTCTCTATAATTCGGCAGTTTGACTGTCCCTGGCAATTTGGATTTCATGCCCTAAGTATTTATATTTATGGACCAATGTTATTTCGTTGACGTCGACTTTTGGATTTTCGCTTGGTACCAGGTTTAGCAGCTTATGACCTTAATAATGGTTATAGGAAGTATAATGCTCTATTCCCTGCAGCTATCTTTGCTGAGACGTCCTTTTCTATGTGTTTGTCATCTGCGATTACCACCCACATATATTTAAACTCTTTTACTATGTAAAAGTTGTGGTCATTAATTAATTAAATTATTTTCTGCCAACTCTTGGTCTTGGATTTTTGGTTACTAGCTTGTACGTCGTCTTGTCTTCATTTATTTGAAGACCCAGACTAATCCTCGATTGACAAATCCAACTGTCAGCTCAGACGATATTCTACTTATTGCGTATTCTAAGGCCAAATTGAATAGCAACGGTGACAAGGGGTCTCCTTGTCTAAGTCCTCATGTTATACTAAATGACATCAATGTTCTGTTTCCTCAGTCGAGTTTGTTGATTTTTTGTTTTTTATTATTCTGATTAATACTATATGAAAATTGATTGCACTGTTTTAAAACTTTCAGATGCTGATTAGGAGACTGGGAAACGAAGCCAAGGAACTGTTAGAATCTAGAGCAGACTCAATGAGTGACACTAACAGACTATCAGTTCCTCTATTAAGGAAAGAAGCACCAAGTGCTACGGAAACCAGTGATTTGACTTCACTGTGCAGTTTGAGTTCTCAAGATTATGCCACTCTGCAAAGAAATGATAGCCAAAAGCAAGTGATCAATTTTTTATATTTATATCTGTTGATATTGGAAAGGTTAAAGTTAGTCTAAAAAGTATACTAGCTTTATAAAAAGATCGCATTGGGATTTTTTTAGAATTACATTACTACTTGCCTTATCATATTTGATCAATTCTGTACATTCCACTTTGAGTAATTATAGCACATCTTCTAATCCAACGCAGACTAACGGTTTGGTCAGATCTACAAACGAGTTATAGGCAGCGTTGTTATATTCCAATGGTTTCAATAAAATGTTTAATAATCGTTATATAAATCTGATCACACTGTATCCGATTCCAAGAACAAGACCATTCACGATTGGACAGGAATACACAGTGCCGAACAACTATTTCGATTAGCTAAAGATCGTCAATTTTTGCCAAAGTAATGGCCAATGTTAGGAGAACCAAATGTGACATTCAAAGAAGAGAAGATATAAATCTACCTCCACGAATAAGAATGTTAAGATCCTGTCTGTGTGCTTAGTATCTTACTGTACGGCGTAGAAGCGTGGACTCTTAAACAGATCAACGTAAAAGATATTAAAAGTTTTGAAACGTTGTTCTATCGTTCAGTATTGAAACTGAAAGTTGAGTCGACAGAATGACAAATGAAGAAGTGTCCTTAAAGATTTAGAGTGTTGTTGGTCGAAAATATTAGGAACCCCTGGAACTCAATAAGCGGTACCCAATTAGAAATTTAGCTACTACAGTACAAAAAAGCTATACCTACGATGATGCGACAGTGCAAAGTTAGCTAAATAACTGATTAAATTTAACCTTCTCAATCTGAAACACACTGTACATATTATTTATTTTTTATATAGGGTAACGAAATGTCATTTATAAATTTTGTAATATCGTCGCTTGTAGTCGAAATTACCTGAAAAAAATGAAAAAAAAAATCGACAGGTATCTGACTTATTCTAAAATGTTGACACAGTCCCTGTGTTTATTTGCATTTGGCTACCCTGTATATAATATCCACACTGACCGCTAAACCACATTTAAATAAGCACACTAGAGCTAATCTACAAAATACAACAAAAACTACAGTACACTCAAATTAGAATAGAAATTATACAAAATATGTCAATACCTTTTTTGTTTACAGTCAAATGGGTAACCACAATCACCACAAAATAAAGTATGTGTAAAGTAGAAGTCCTCAGCTAGCTTTTTAGTATAGGCTGTCTTCTTCTATTTTAGCGCGCCTGCGAAATGTTAAATTGTAGAAAATATAATACAAAGCATGATTTTAGATTTAGTAAACATTTATTTATAAAAAAGAGGAAAATTTTAATAACGCTCAGCGTTAATAACATCATCCTGTAGATAATATAAAAAATCGGAAAAACATTTGTCCTCATTGTCTTCCCCTACGAAAACAAAAAATTTTTTTAGGGAGAGCAGTGAATATTTTGGGTGAACCATATTTTAAGAGTAGATAGCTAGCATGGTGTAACAGTGCTTAACAATAAAAAGGCATTTATTAAGAAAAATTTATAGAAAGGAGAAGATCACATATTATTACTTATTATGTACATTAAAAATATGTAATCGGCTCTTTCAATTGCAGAAAATAGAATAGTGTGCATAAATAATATAGCCCAGGAAAATGAGCAAAAATGCAGTGTTTTTTGACAGTACTGTAACTACTCTCTAACGATAATTGTGACAAACGGCAAACACGAAAGCAGAAAACAGACGACAGATAAGAAAAAATAGTTAATTGATAAAGAGATTACTAAGAAGTGACAGAGGACAGACAAGAAGGGTAATTGAAAGACAAAAAAGACGACTAAGTGACAGATAACAGATAACACACAAGGGAGAAGACGACTAGAAGTAATACCGATTTTAGAAATATTTATAACTAGTAGCAACGCTATTAGAGAAGTGACAAAGGACGTTTGACAGGTGGCGCCATTTTTAGTCCACGAAAATAGAGTTTAATAGTAGTTACAGAGACTGTTTTCATAAGTTCTCATTTTCCTGATCTAATATGTGTAGCGATTCAACGAAGAAATGGCTGCATTCATTTTACTTCATAGATTCAAAAACATAACATCTTTTTTTGTTTTTATAATAAAACTTTTAGTTGTGGTACTTCTTTGTTTCGCTTGGCATAGAATGGTATCTTGTGCCTATTATAAAAAGATCTATATGCCTGATGAAATCAAAAATCGATAACTCGTTTTGCATGAATGCATTAAATCGAATTTATGTTTTACTAATATAATCTATTTAAAAAAAATGACTAAAACTAACACCCTAATACTAACCCCTGTTTTTAAACCAGGAAAAGTAAACTCAAAAGACAGATTCACACCAAATAATATCACTAGAAAAATCACCAAATACATCTTCCTTTTTGGTTGATCATGTCGACCTTCGAAAGTAATCCATAAGTATTATATTATACTAATACGTCGCTAAAGAGTTTTAAAAACAACTGTTTTTTATATAAATGCAGACTAAAAATCTAAAAATTGAATAAACATCGCAGAAAACACAAAAAATCGCTGATATAGCTAATTAGTCCAGGAACCGAAGCTTTTCACCTCGCAATTTTTACAGAATGGATCGATTTGCTTGAAAATTTGAGAATAAGTAGTGGATAGTCCAAGGATCAAAATCTATATTATGTCTAAAGGCGCTTTTACCATGGGGGTGGTTGACACCCCATCTCGGGGTTGGAAATTTTTTATTATATTTTGACTGAAAAATTTGATAAAAACATTCATTTTAAGCAAAAAATGTTCTATAAATTTTTTGATGAAATTAATAGTTTTCGATTTATTCGCTATCGAAAGTGTTAGTTTTATATCGAAAAAATCAATGTTTTTCGGTATTATACTCATTTACTATTCACTCAATTTTTACTGTAGAAAAAAGTTTTGCAATCCAGGTTATTGGGAATTAAATAAGCTACAATTTTGTATTGAAATGTTTTTTCGTATCTCTGATGCTAATCTTTCTATTCTGAAGAAAAGAGCATTTTTTGCCAAACTACAAAAATTCGTTATTCGTTTTGACTCGATTTATTTAAAAACTAATCATTCTAAGCCAGTCAAACTTCCGGAATCTATTAATAATACATAAATCAAGAAGAATGAATAAAGCCGATGACTAAGAATACCGCTAACTTACATTATTATGCTTCCAATGGGATATCTCTTTTTTTTTCAAAAAAATATATTGATTTTTTAACCGTAACTTTTAATTTTTTATCCTATAAAGTTTGTTATAAAAGAATTTTGTAGGTTTTTACAGGACCTATAAGGCTCTTAATACTAAATCCTTTTAAAATCCTCATTCGCAAAAAGAGGTGACTTTGAAAGGGTTGGTAAAGGTGGTTTTTGCATTTTATTACAAGTTTTAATTTTCAATAGCTCACTCAATTTTTGCTATAGAAAATTCTTGCAAACCATGTTCTTGGGAATTAAACAAGCTACAATTTTATATTTAAATATTTTTTCGTATCTCTGATGCTAATCTTTCTATTCTGAAGAAAAGGGCATTTTTTACAAAACTACAAAAATTCGTCATTCGCTTTTAACTCAATTTTTTTTAAAAACTAATCATTCTAAGCCTGTCAAACCTCTGGAACCTATTAATAATACATAAATTAAGAAGACCAAATAAGGTTAATGACCAATTTTAATTAGGGTGGAGAGTAGGTGGAAGTTTCCGATCACTTGTTCGCTGAAAAAAAATAAGGACTGACATTATTTTTACTGTAAGTCACTTAATTTTTGAGCTAGGGACTATTTTTAATTTCTGGACATAGATATTTTTAAATAATTTAAATTAGCTTGAACAAGTTATCCTCAAAAAATGCAGTTTTCCCGTCTTTTGACTTTGAAACTACAATACAGTGGAACCCCGATAAGTCGGCCCCCGATAACCCGGAACTCCGGCTAACCCGGACCGATTTTTATCAGACAAACATTTCAACAATAAAAATGTATTACTATTACAAAATCTCGTGAACCTAATTCATTCATTTGGTGACGTCAATATACGAACGAAACGATTGAATCCGACATTACTGAAAATATCAGGGTGCAGATGGGACCCTCTCGCACAATTCGCAGCAAATAAAATAGTCGAATGTTTTTGGCTTCATTTTATTTCGGTTATACATACGCATTTTCAAGGTTCACGAGGTTTTGTACCAACTCTATGTAATATAATATTTGAGAGATAATGAGTATTTGTGTAATTTGAACTACATATACCATAGTAAAAATGACTCATGGCACACCACATTCATTGTCGTGTTATCGAAAACAACAGGCACCTGTATTATCCTTTATTTATTTGAAACTGTCTTAGCATTGTTTAGAAAAGACTATTAAAATTCTTTTTTTAACAATGGGCTTAGTCATCACTGTTATTAAATAACATAATAGACAGAGACGGTATTGTGTGTAGTAAAGTCGTATTGTTCGCTTCCGTTCTGTAATCGTTCGTAAATCTATTCAGATTTTGTGTGCGTGTTTTTGTCTATAAGGGCAACAAAACGTAAAAATGTTGTAGTGACAATGGAAAAGAAACTAGAAGCATTAAGTAGAATTGATAAAGGTGAATTTTGCAGCATTATATGGTGTCGGTACATCTACAGTATCGGATTGGAAGAAAAATAGAACTAAAATCGAAGAATTTTTTTTTAAATGATAACAAAAGACAGTTTGGACAATCTGTGCAAAGCTAATAAAGCTAAGAATGAGACTCTTGACGACGCTTTGTATGTGTGGTTTTATGTGGAATGCGAACGTGGTTTACCAGTGTCTGTGTGACAATTATAACGGAGTTTATCTGTAAGCATACCATATTTTATTAATTTTTACCATTTTCTCCGGCTAACCCGGATTTTCGGTAACCCGGATCGGCCGCGGTCCCGATTAATCCGAGTTAACGGGGTTCCACTGTATTTAGCATTTTACAAAGAAGAGCTAACATATAATAAAGTATAGCTCGATTACTATTGGTCTTAAAGCAAATTGTAAAAAACGGTTTTGTTAATTTTTTCAAAAGGTACATTTTTGTTAAGCAAACTTGTTTTGATAGGACAAAAACTTTTGGAGTTATTAGCGGAAAACTGATTAAAAACAATGATTTTTTTTTATTTAAACCAACACTTTCGATAGCGAATAAATCGAAAACTATTACTTTTATCAAAAAAATGTATTGAACGTTTTTTGCTTAGAATGAATGTGTTTAACAACTTTTGCGGTCAAAATAAAATAAAAAATTTCCACCCCCGAGATGTGGTAATAACCACCCCCATGGTAAAAGCGCCTTTCGGCCTGCTATAGATTTTGATCCTTGGACTATCCACTGCTTATTCTCAAATTTTCAAGCAAATCGATCCATTCTGTAAAAATTGCGAGGTTTTGCCTTATTTTAAGCTTCATTACTTGGACTAAATCGATGAAATGCTAGTGTCAAAATTTCATAACAGTGGAGTAAACTTGTATGTGGTTGGACCAATTACAAACAAGCATTACGGCGCAGTAAATTTGAATTACTCCTCCTAGTTTAAAAACAGGGTACAACACATGATATGATGATAAAGGAAAGTAACCGCAGATGTAAACCACAAATTAATATGTAATGCCAGAATTAAAAATGAAAATAATAAGAATACAAACTCAACGAAGCAAGAATAAAATCTGGAATCTTGACAAGCTAAAATAGAAGCAGAATATAATAAATTCTCAGGAGACATTGGAAAAGAACTATAATCGGTCGAAATTGAAGATATAGAAACTGACTGGAACAACATCAAAACAAGCGTAATAGATGCAGCAGAGGAAACAGTAGGACAAAGGTAAAATACTGAATCAAGAAAATTGTTTGATGAAGAATTCAAAGGCAAAAACATAGGAAAGAAATAAGCATGAATGGCATGAATAAAAATCCAAACAGAAGAAAAATTAAATAAACATAAAAGGAAAAAGGAGGGAACGGCAAAACGATATAAAAGAAAAAATCATATTGGATTGAAGAGCAAAGGAAAGCAATGCAACAATGAATTAATACAAAATGGAAGAGAAGAACTGATTCAAGTATTATCAACATAAGTCTAAATTGCCGAGACTTTATAATAAAATTGTCAATATTTACAGACTAAGTCTTAGTCTTGAGTAATTGTGGCTTGACCTCAACCAAATTGATGCTGTTTTTTACCTAAGTAGAAAAATATCACAAATGTAATGTTAAACATATGAACCAATATTGTGCGTGGTCGATTCTATTATACCTTAGATTTTTTTAATTATACTATAATTTGATACTTAATCTGTATTTTCACAGGAAGAAGAAAATCCTTGGAGAGTCTCCCAAACGTGCAAAATCCCCTGTTCCAACACTTCAGGAACCTCAGCCTGAACCTCAAAAGCATCTGAATGGTACCGTTAAACAAAACAACGAGACTTCAGAATTGGATAGCAATTACAACTCAGTTAAGGAAATTCCTAAAGATTCTAAACCGGAGTATGATAAACCCCCTGATTATCAACCAGTGGAATATCCTAAGGAAGAATATGTAAGGACGAAAACTCCGACTCACGAAAGAAGGTATGATTTATCTTTGCTTGACAGTAGTTGATTTGTGTCAGAGATTCTGTGAAAATAGTATCAAATCATGCCATAAACCTTTGTTGTATTTGTTCAATTCCAACTCAAGATTGCTAATAAACAAAAGAAGAAAAAGATTGTGTAATGGTGTAATGGTCGGCAGTTGCTCCGGGGCGAGAAAAGTTTTTACTTTTGTTGTAAAATTGCCAGTAACCAAAGAAGAAGTATATTGTGTAATTGTCGGCAGTTATCCCTGAGTGAGAAAAGCTTTTCCCTTTGTTGTATTTGTCCCATGCCAACTCCAAATTGTAGGTGAATAAGGAATTTTTCCTTTATTCCTCGACGATGAGCTGGACAAATGCATAAGTAGGTGGAGGCCAATAAACCAAAGAATAAGAAGTAAATAAATAGTGTCAAATATCTTTTCAAAGACAATGGAAGAGAGTCTCGTTAATCTCTGGCACTTGGTCATAAGATCTTTATACCAAACCTTATTTTTCCCATCACACTCTAATAAGTCCTGTGTCCTCAACGAAAGTTCAATATCAACTTCTCTTTCCTTATTAGTAGTTTTAGGATCTCTTCTGGTTCAATTATCAGTTGACCAGTGAATTTCTGCCTCATATCGCTTAGCTCATTGCAATAACATAGAATGTGTATGGCAGTCTCTTCTTCTATTTCACATTTTTTGCACCATGGTTCATTCAGCTTACCTAGTTCGTACCCTATTCCACGAACATACGCCTGTTTTGGATTACTTCGACAACGAATATTTTACTGTGCAAAATAAGAAGAACGAAAGTAAATTGCAAATTACATTGTTGTTTATTGGAATAATTATTAGCGCCATTTACTTTCGTACTTCTTATGTTGCACAGTAAAATATTCGTTGTCGAAGTAATCCAAAACAGGCGTATGTTTGTGGAATGGCCCATAGGTGATTTATTAAACGACAATGTCAAGCAATGTCAAGTCCGTTTTAATCTATCGATTATTCAGGGTCTTCAAAGTACTGAACCATAAGTTGATGTGTATAATCAACAGATTACCGTTGGTTGTGAGTGCTTCAATTGAGTTTGGAACCTCATTGGTTCTTTCTAGTTCCTCCTTAAATAATTTCAACTCACTCAGTCCAGTAAGCTTACTCTTATTAGTGAAGGCTACTAATTTATCAAAAATGAATAACCATTTTCAATTTCGTTGCAAAACGAAAATACAGCCGCATCATATTCTAGTCCAATCAGAGAGTGCAGCAAGCACCTCTACCGGTTTCGAAACTTATTAGTCTCTCATCAGGAGGCACATATGCTGCTCTCTCTGATCCAACCAAAACAAACCCCGGCGTGCAGTCACGGATTGCAACGAACGAAATGGCATAGATGCCCTAGCGGCAACTGCTAGCAAAAGACTAAAGTTGGATTTATAGTTTGACGTAGCGTAGACGTAGACGCAACGGAGACGCACTGGAAAAGATCAACACCGAATTTTGTGTACTCGTGTTTATAGATGAACGCAAGCGCCTGACGGAACGTAAGAGAAACGTAACGTAACATAAGAGATGACCAACTTTCATCTTTTACAGTGCGTTTCTTCCGTCTGGCCAATCATAAGGCAGAATTTTGTTCTGTCACTCAAAGTGGACCCGCCCCGTCCCCTCATTCCTTGTGTTGGGTAAAAAGTTGATTGTCAACATATTCGAATTTTGTTAATTATTTGTTAATACAATGGATGTTAAGTTATTAATTTAATAAAAATATATCATAGAGTCATTTCAATATTTCAGATAAATATGAGTTGTTTATTAGCCTAATTCGGGGTTATCCACACATATTATACGATAGGTAAATCCAATAAACATTTAAAGACCAGGAAATGAAACAAAATAGTTGGAAATCCCACGGCATGCGGCACCAAAGAGCATACTTTCGTTTATTTCCTAATCCATGTAACACACAAAACAGATAAATATTATAATAAATAATAGTAGGTATAAGTATAAATAAATAAACACAAAGTTTGTTTACTGTTCGTATAATGTATAGGCTATGTTGTTGAATTAGAATTAAGTCATTGTTTACTCTTTCTACTCATGCGCAAAAATTCCGCTACGTCGATCTATAAATTGACATAATATTTTCTTCCGTCTCCAGTCCGTTTCTTACGTCTACGTTGCGTCTACGTCTACGCTACGTCAAACTATAAATCCAACTTAAGTTTTCAATATAATGGCATATAAAACAACATTAATGTTACTCTACATCCCACCAGACTGAAAACAATGGAAACCTTCTCTGGTTACACCTCCGAGGCTTCTACAATTTGCAAGCCATAACGGATGCTGAGACTAAGGAAGATGAGGGAATTATACAATTTATAATTCACGTCCCATCTGTTCAGCGCGGTCAAGTTCCAACGAGAATGGTTCCCTTCATTCTCCAATCAGAATAAACATGTAAATCAAAAATGAATAACCATTTTCAATTTCGTTGCAAAACGAAAATACAGCCGCATCATATTCTAGTCAAATTGCTACTAATTTAGTTTTGGAAGGGTTCACAGAGATGTTCTCTATCAGATATCAATTATCTATGTAATGAGGGTCAGATTGCATCCGATTCGCAACAATACTGGGAAATATTCCAATGCCGTCTGCCAGAATCTAGTACCTTGGCTGCTAACCATGAATTAGGTCATCAACGACTACATTCCATAATGTTGGTTACAATACATCTCTCTAGAGGACCCCTTAGTTGCCCTGAGGTTTATGGCACCTTCATACGTATCTGTGGATACTATTCTGCTCTAAAGCATCTGAATAATCTACTTGCATATTGTGTTGTTGATTTTAAGTAAGTAAAACATTCAATGAGCTCCTTCTTGATAACAAAGTTGACCTGTCATTCTGATTTTTCAAAGTATTTACGGGAATTTATTTTCTTTTTTTGGCATTACAACCCTGGATGGATATGTCGTTCTATTCAGATCTCTCTTGTGCGCTTCTCCTCCGTTGTCTTATATTCATATTTTCAGGTCGTCTTCCACGTCATCCAATCATCTCATTCTGAGCCTTCCTTTTCTTCGACTTCCTATCGACTTCCATTGTAATATATTTTTGCTGTTTTTGCATCGTCTTGTCTCTAAACATGTCCCAGCCATGACATGTCTTTGACTTTTCATAAATCTTACAATGTCATACTCTCCATTCAATTCATTAACCTCGTCGTTTCTCCTGATTCTCCATGTGCCGTCTGTCTCTTGCACCAGACCATATTTTTTCTTAGTATCTTTCACTCGAATGTCCGGAGTTGGGTTTTATCTTTTTTGAAGTTATACTTCTTTACGCGCGATATGAGGGTGAATTTTTATATGTTAGAACCTACGATCCCGGCGCATGCGCACTATAACTTTGTTCTGATTGGATGTTCAAATGACATGTCAAAAATTATCCAATATGGCAGCTGTAGCGCAGCTGTGGTTTGGACGGTTGACGGTTTGGTTATGTATGGTTGTTGCGTTTTAAAATTTGTGGGAAGAGAAACAACAAAGGTTAGTTAATAGTTATACTGCCTTTTTAAATAGTTTTCATATTATATTTTTGAAGTTATACTTCAAAATATTTTAATTTATGTATGTATCAGTCCAGAAAAGGTGTGGAAAGAATATATTAGTGTTTTTAAATATATTTTTCTACAAACGTGTTAAAAATGCAATTTTTAGGACTCCATAGGAGCGTTAAAAATGCTACTTTAAGGCACTAGTGCTTTAAAAATTTTAAGGCACTGCAGTTAAAAGTGAATTGTCAAATTGTGAAACGTCAAAATATTTATATTTCATTTATTAACATTAATATTAATAATACAACTTGCGCAATTTGAAAAAGGTGGTTTAAAAGGTTTTTTATTATAATTTTGTGTCTTTGGATTTGTCTTCCTTGGGCGTAAAATAATAAAACATCTATTTTTATATTTCACTTGTCACCGTGATGTATAATTATGTATATCTGAAAGGTAAGTAGCATGCGGCTTGATGGCTTTGTTGGTAGAGCATTGGACCAGAGATCAAAAAATCGCGAGATTGCGGGTTCAAATCCCGGACTATTCATACTTTTTTCTTTTTTTTTTTTAATATTTGGCATTGTTAAGTTTTGGTTCATTTTTGGTAATTATTGTTAATTTTTTGTATTGTAACTGTTAAGTAGGTATAATTATTTCGTTGAAATTATATTATAATAGAAGTATAACTTCTTACGTGCGTACAAAGTACATACACATTCTTTTTTGTCATTAGGTCAGATTTCACAACCTGGTAGATAGCCATTTTGGTTCTTTTGTATAATAATTTCGATGTTATCAATATTTTATTAGCATAGTATGTATTATTCCCACTGGAAATACCTGCAGGTATTCATTTCGCTACTTACGTAAGATTGATTTCGGTGATCGATTTCTGTGCCCTGATATGTGAAAATAGTTCAACGGTATAGTTGTCGTCTTTATACCATAGGTATAGTTATCTATTGCGATATTATTTTCATTGTCAAGTGTTCTTTTGACGGTCATGTACTTCCTCATGTCGGTAATGACGGTCATATTTTTGTTCCGTTTATTTTAAGCCCTCTTTTTCATGCCTCAGGATCAATTTACTTAAACGCTTCCATTAGTCGTTATTTGCTCCTACTAATGATAGCTACATTTACAGGAGGCATCTAAACATTCCGTATATGTATTTGGAACTAGGAGTTTTCTATTTGTTCGTTGCAGCACACGGTCATATTTTAACCAATAGGCGGCGAGGTTCCAAACGCATAATATACGGAATGTTATTCGGTACCAAATTCATATACGGAATGTTAAATATTCGTACACCGAAAAAGATACGTTTTTATTAGTCTGTTAAAAGGAGATTAATTTTAAAATACTTGTTAGTGTATTATTAAATAAAAATAAAACAATTATAGTACAGTGGAACCCCGATAAGTCGGCCCCCGATAACCCGGAAGTCCGGCTAACCCGGACCGATTTTCATCAGATAAACATTTTGATTTTCAATATTTTGTATTTTTCAATTTATTTGTGGCTTATTTCCCATCAAAATAGTTAATTATCAGACAAACCTTTCAACAATAAAAATGTATGTAATATAATATTTGAGAGATAATGTGTATGTGTGTAATTTGAACTATAGGATATTAAAAATGACTCATAGCACACGCCGCAGAAACAACAGCCACCTGTCTGTAGTATCTATTCCTTTTTATTTCAAACTGTCAGCATTGTTTAGGAAAGATTATTTAAAAAATTCTTTTATAAACAATGGTCTTTAGGTTTCACTGTTCTTAAATAATAACATTACATCATTGTGACTGTATTGTGTGTCTTGTATTGTTCGCTTCCATTTGCTTACGTTTGTGTTTGGTGTTTTTTTTTGGTAATTTTAATGAGTAGGTACTGTGCATATTTATAAATATATTTCATGTTATTTCAATTCTAACGGAGTTTATCTGTAAGTATACCGTATTTTATTAATTTTTACCATATTCTCCGGCTATCTCGGATTTTCGATAACCCGGATCGGTCGCGGTCCCGATTAATCCGAGTTATCGAGGTTCCACTGTATTTGGAATGTTATTTGGTGCGAAATTCATATACGGTATGTTAAATATTCGTAGAACAAAAAGACGATTTTTATTAAAGCCAATTAAAATGAGACTGGCTTTTAATAGGATATTATGCAACGAGCATTTAATGATGGTCATTATGAAGCGAGTATAAGGGATACGAAACGAACCGCCTAGCGGCGAGTTTCGTATAGAGTACGAGCTTCATAATGATAATTAAATGCAAGTTATATACACGATTTTTTCTATGATCATTCACAAAAAAATATATTCAAATTTATTAATTTTGTAACGCAAACAAATTAAGTAGTTTGTCAGTCTGACAGTTTGTTTACATATTGAGAACTGTCAAATAGTATGTATTTCATTCGCCATTGGTTATTGCGCGTGTGCCACCTTTATCGCGAATATCATATCGCGATTCTATTGGTTAAAAATCTGTATCTTAATGAAAATCTGTATCATAATGAAGTTCATTATGATATTCGTATTCTATACGAAACGAGAGAATACGAGCTTTATAATGACTATCATTAAATGCTCGTTGCATAATATACTATTAAAAACCAGTCTCATTTTAACTGGCTTTAATAAAAATCGTCTTTTTGTTCTACGAATATTTAACATACCGTATATGAATTTCGCACCAAATAACATTCCAAATACTATAGTTGTTTTATTTTTGTTTCATTAAACAGTAACAAGTATTTTAAAATCAATCTCCTTTTAAGAGACTCTAATAAAAACTTATCTTTTTCGGTGTACGAATATTTAACATTCCGTATATGAATTTGGAACCAAATAACATTCCGTATATTATGCGTTTGGAACCTCGCCGCCTATTGGTTAAAATATGACCGCGTGCTGCAACGAACCAATAGAAAACTCCTAGGTTCCAAATACATATACGGAATGTTTAGATGCTTACGGCAGTTGAGGATATGATATTTCTTGTTTAAGTGTTTCATCATGTCATCACAAAATTTCATTAATATTTCAGATCATCGAGATGCTACGACTCAGAAACCATGACAATAACACGAAGAAAATCTAGTCTGAAAGCGGAAACTGTCGTCGAACAAGAAGAGAGAACGTGTCACAAAACTGCCGTCCCCAGTAACCGAACAACTCCCAAGAAAAAGCCTGAGTACGGTACTCACGTAGTAAGTAAAAGCGAGCTCTGGGACACCGGAAGCCAACACAGGTGCATGAAGAGCCATCAGAAAAACAGTAGAGTTAGTATATCCCAAGAAGAAGGTAAGTACAGAGAAAAACCACATGTTTGCAATGTTGCCAGATTTACCATTTTTCTGATATCATTAGTCACTTTGGTTCTTTAAATACACTGTATTGTTATGATCTGCTTTCTCTTACTTTTATATTAATTAGTATTTATTTAATTAATTATTCAATTGCCGCAAATCATACATAAAAAAATTAAGAAAAATCTCAGGGTGCCTTTTTGTCATAAAAAAAATAACTAAATTATCTTAGGTTATACTTATCCTGTCTCGTGGCTTCAGTATCTCTTAGTTGATCCTTATCGGGATAAAATAGGAAAAGGAAATAAATAGAAATACCATAAATAAGCACATACAAATACCTTTATTATCAAAAGCAGTGCTCTGAAAATTTATCAATTAAATCCTGTGGGCATAACTGTCCAAATGAAACTTTTACCATATAAATTAATCTAATTCAAACAAATATTTATCGCTTTGTCCTTGATACCATTAATAAAACAAGCTAAACAAACCAATTTAGGTATTCGCAAAAACTACTTATACTTCCTATTCAATTTTTGAAATGTTGGAATCTTAATTCATATGCTTTTACGCAAAAAAAAATTAACTTCTGATTATAAACAAAATCTATCACATAAGTTATTGACTGACCTTTTTGATTCACACACAATGATGTCTCCTCTTGCCCCAAACAGCTCTTCCTTGTTGATTATGTTAGGCTACCAATCAAAGCCCTCTCCGTTCTCAGCATCAATCCATCAGCATACCAGCAACTATTTCTCCAAAACACGATCCAGGCCTCTTTTGATCAGTACTCGTTCAATAAACTCCAAAACTCTCTCCTCTCTTTCTCACAATGCTAATCTCCTGAGACTTTTTTTACTTGGTGTCACAAATAATTTTAATAACTATAGTTCTTGTAACTTACTCTCTTGGACTTTACAGAATCAAAGAGGTATTTCTTCTCAATTTGATTTGTCTCTCGTTCCACTTTTCAGCTATTCTTCACTATCAAACAATCACTAGTACTTGCTTCTGAACTACTCACGAAAACTTTTGACTGCTCTTATCGGATGCCGGTCACATAATAAACTCCTTTTCCAAACTGTCTGAACATTCAAACTTCTCTCTCCCCATTCCAAATTGCCAAGCCCATCAGAAACATTTCTCTCTCCACATTCGAAAAAACCCATGCATTCTTTCAACAAATATTTCTACTCATCATAATTACTTTTCGGGAATTCTACAAATATTCTTGGGCTTAAACAAAAGGACTTAAAATTCCAAATTTCTCTACCTTATTTTTCTAAAAACTAATAATTACAATTACCTGTGGATTTTGCCGTTCCCGTAACAAAACAAGCTTTTAAAAATTATAATCCGAAATAAATTGTCTTTTCACTTCACTTTTTACAAATGTCTTTAATTCTTCAGGGAAAAACTCATTAAGGATAAACCCACTGCGTAAAAGCTAACTTCTAATAAATAGTTACAAATCAATATACAGGGTGTATCAAATTTAGGTGCCCGCGTTATATTAAACAATTAAATTTTTATTCTATCTTTGATTGACAAAATGATACACAATAGTATATTGTATTATTATTGAAATACTCGTGAGGTGACACAGGGATGTGTGTTGTCGCCAATTATTTTTAATGCCTACTCGGAAGAGATCTTAAAAAAGCTATTGAAGGTGAAACAGCTGGAATAAAGGTAAATGGAGTTCCAATTAACAACATTAGACATGAAGATATGAGGATGACATTGTCATTTTAGGCGAAAATATTGGGGATCTTCAGAGGCTGGTGACCAGAATAGCGGAATTTGGACAAGAATACGGGCTAACAATGAATGTCAAGACAAAGCTTATGAGAATGTCAAAAACTCAAATAAATAAAGAGAATCTGTTCATAAACGGATTTAATGTCGAACGAGTCGACCAATATGCATACCTTGGAACAATGATCAACTCCACAGGTGATTACGTTCAGGAAATCAAAATCAGAATAGAAAAGGCTAGAGCAAATTTTAACAAAACGAGAAAAGTGCTCTGCACAAGAGATTTGAAATTGGAGCTAAGAATTAGGGCTAGGTGCTACGTTTTCTCGACTTTGTTTTATGGAATGGAAGCTTGGACTTTGAATACGGCATCAATGAAAAAACTAGAATTATTCGAGCTGTGGCTGTACAGAAGAATTCTAAAAATATCTTGGACAGAATACGTCACAAACAAAAAGGTTCTGAGAAAGATGAATAATAAAAATATGAAAATATTAAATTCCATCAAAACAAGAAAATTAGAATAAAGAGTTTTTAAACCCCTTACTTCAGCAACGTTAAACGTTATACGTTATCCTGCTCATGCGCATTAACAGAAAAATAACGTATTACTTTATTAGCGGATAAGGTATCCCCTTATTTCAAATGAAAATGAACTTTTCAGAGCAGCCGTCTCTAAAATCCGAATAGCTATGATAATTACCGACCTCCGTAGCGGAGATGGCACTTAAAGAAGAAGATTGAAATCCTCACTTCGACACGAGTTCAACCATATGTAACACTTAGGGTCGGTACTTTATGTCTCGATTAAACTCCGGTTAGTTAACCGGGGTTTAATCGGGACCTCTTTAGGGTCTCTTGCGTTGTAATAAATGCAATTTATATTTTTTTAAATCAAAATATGATGCGCCGTATCGAAAAACAGGTACGTCTTCGAGAGCGGTGTGGAAGGTTGTTTACCGTGAGAGGTCTGGCACCAATGTTTACTAAGAAGGGGTCTAGATAGACAGTCAACTACGTAAAAATATGTTTTTGTTTATATAGCTAATTGATTATGCTTTTCAGACGATCCTCACATGCACCGAACAGTCTCCGAACGAAATCGCCATTCTTCGCAAAGAGACAAACGCGACAAATCACCTGCCAAAAAACAACAAGAGCCACAGCAACTGCCTACGAACATCTGCAACCAGCAGTGCAACAAGTTGGGGTACTTCCAAAGTACCCCAAACGTGAACTCGCTGAAGAACCCCGCTCACACCCCCAAAAGGGAGAAATCGATGTACAACGCCACTTCTGAAAGTGAACTCTTAGACCGCGAGATATTACCGATTTTCCAAAAATTGCTCACTGAACGCAATAAGAGCCAACATAACATAGATATTTCTTTCGGTAGGTCGTGTCCGAACATTTCTATTAAGTGTGATATCGTGGAGTATTTGTAAAATTCTAAATGAACGTTTTAGTAAAACAAACAGACTTTAATCAATTGCACTTAAGAGAACATCCATAAACTACGGCGTAGAAAAGTCGGGAGGGGGACTTTGCTTAATGCGATGGAATACGACAAGGGTGAACATCCGACGTCGTTTTTTATATTTCAATTTGTCGTTATTATTTCTATAAACATAATTTAATTATTCTTGTTATGATATATTAGTAAATAAAGTTTAATAGTTAATTATAAAAAATCTAGAAATATCGTTGAATTTCTTCGATATGAGGGGGGAACTCGACTGTAAACGCTTTATGATGAAAGGGTGGAAGGGTATTTAATAGTCCAATTTTTTACGACGGAGTTTATGGATGTTTCCTAAAAAATGTATAGAATGCCAATACTGATTTCATACAAAACTTTTATACTCATTAGAAATAGATTATACTAATTTTGACGTTGTTTAAAACTGACAATTTTAACATGGGACATGAGAAACTTTTGTTTTTAATACGCTCGCAAACATACTGCTAAGTAATTAACTACAGTTGAGTCCACGAGTCTTTACCCGTGCGTCATCATTTAAAGCATACGAAATAAGTCGGAAATCTATTTCACGCAACAACAACTGACAGAGAGTGGCTACTGTTCCGATTACGGGTTTTATTATAAAATTTGACGTTATCAAATATATAGAATGTCAAATGTAAGTTTTGCTTCAAAATTTTTGTGCAGAATTACAGCTACATTTGAAGTAGCTTAATAAATTATTTTATTATTATTGATTAATAAATAAATAAACAATTTATAAAAAAATTCAATAACATATTTTATTTTTGTTATTTTATTCACTTTGACGGAAATCTAAACACAGTCATTTCTTTACTGTGTGAATGACGTTAGCTTTGTATGTTTTACATATTAATTGCCAAAATATAATTATGTATTTACCTTAAAATTTCAAAGCCCAATATAAAATTAGTTGTGAAAACAACTGTTTGTGTAATATAAAGAAACTTCAAAACGCAAAAATTTGGCAAAAACCGCAAAAAATTCAACTGACTGACAGCCACAAAATTAAACAAAGCAGAAACGTCAAACAAATTGTGCTTAAAATATGAAAACATACCGAATCGCCTTTTTTATACCTATCTCTTTTCAATGCACTGAGTCTAGATGGTTCATAAAAATAACATGTGTTTTTACTTAATAACAAACGTCAGCTGGTTTGTCATGAGTTTCATGCGTGGAAGAGAATGATGCTAGATAAAAAGTATGTGTTTTATCTCGCCAGGTATTAATGACGCACGGGTAAAGACTCGCGGACTCAACTGTACTTAGTTCTTGTTTTTTCGTTAAGTGTCATAACCTTTCAACGCGTAGACTTTCATTTGCCATTTATTCGTAATTTTTCCTCTGTAGCACCTGCATTTGAAAATCCGCGCCAAACTCTTATATTACGCAATCACGTCTATTGGTTTCTCTTTCTTGCCTAGCAAAATCATTCTTAATATCTATAATTTATTCTCATTCATCATTATTCTCTTTGACTTCATGCTTATGCGGGGTCTGCGTCCCTAAATGAATTTGTCAATAAGTTTCTATCTTACCTCATACCAATACCAATCTATCCCCTTTGTAGACATGTCATGTCTGCCTCTCCTATTCCTCCCAAAACCCTCAGATCAGCAATTCTTTGTATTGGGTGATTAGAGTCTCGACGTTGAACAGGGCCAAATCATCTTAACCTACGCTCTCTCATTTTGGCATCAATTGGTGCGACCCCTAGACTTCGTCTAATGTACCTATTCTTTTTCTCATGATCATCTTTCAGTGCGTCACAGTTTTTCGATTTCTCTCTAACGCATTAAATTGTATGTGACAGAAAAAAAGGCACGTCTGTGAATACTTTGGTAATTATTCTAGTTCGGTGATTACTCGGGTGATTATTCTAGTTGTCGATAGATGGCGCCATAATCAAAAAAGAATTATTTATTAAATAAAATAATAATATTATCAATATAATCTGTACAATTTATAAGACTATACAAATGAAAGAAAATACCAGTTTATAAATGCAATAGACACAATTGATTTGGTTTTATTCCAAATTGAAAATAAAATTTGACAACTGTCAGATTTAACTAAAATGTCACGTTAGAATAAATGTCATAAATGTGTATTATCACGGACTTACCTTTTTTTCTATAATTTGTGACGCACTGAAAAATGTTCATGAAAAGGAGAATACCTACTCATTCTTAATTTAATCCTGTTTTGTGACTTCGCTCATCCATTTAAGAATTCTCATTTCCGCCACATATATTCGTTGTTCCCCTTTCTTTTTCACTGCCCAACATTCAGTTCCATACATCATAGCTGGTCTTATAGATGTTTTACAGAATTTTCAGTTTCATTGGAATTTTTCTGTCCCACAACACACCACTCTCTTCTTTACTTTTTAATATCATTTTACCGTCCTAAGATATTATTTTATTTGTAGTAACTCCATCTTAAAATAAATATTCCAAAGATTCTGTTTTTGTCCTACTTGTTTTAAACCTTTTTCCCCAAGAGCTTGTCCCGACTGTTCCAGTTTTCACTATTTCCTACTAATACTATATCATCAGCGTACATTCAGCACCTAGGATAACCAGGGAATATTTCCGTGTAGTTTCGATGTTTTCTGTTCTAACATTAATAAGAATAAATAAAGATTAAGCACCGACCCTTGGTATAATCCTACTTTCACATAAAATTTATCAGTCTCTTCCACACACCTTTCCTAACATTAGTTGTTACTTCCTCATACATGTATCTCACAATCTTTACATATTCACTGTGACTCCTTTCTTATTGAGTACCCACCATAGAATCTCTTGAGCTACTCTATCATATTATACTTTCTCAAGATCAATGATTACCATATTATGAGCATTTGTTTCTGTATTCCTGTATTTTTCCATCAACTGCTTTATAATGAAAATTGCATGTGTTTTTGATCTGCATAAGCCAAACTGGTTATCGGATATTTCGGTTTCTTCACGTATCTTATTTTTGTAAACAGGTAGGTACTAATATACCGCTTCTCCATTCGTCTTAAATTAATTTGTCCCAGTTCCATAATTTTATTAAATAATCCTGTTAGCCAACTTGTTCCTATCTCTAATAATGCCCTCCACACTTTCCCAGCAATACAAATAAAAATAAAAAAATATTTTTTTGATTAGTTTTTTATTCATCTTTTGTGCAAAAAAAGTGCATAGAGTTCGAAGTAAAAATAAAAAAACTGAAAAGTGGACTAACTCACCCCTTTCTCAAAAACGTACCGCTTTAAATAGTAGCAGTCCGAGGTTTTTTCAAATTTGGAAGTCCATTGACCATATTGTAACAATTAAACGAGCGATTCGTATTTATATACGACTTTATTAATTTATTTATACAAGTTTTCTTTAGAAACTTAAGTTTAAACTAAACTCTCCCTAATACCGCAATTTGCTTAAATACAAAATAACGTTATTCTCGATAATTCCAGACTTCGCCACCTCTAGCTATTGTGTGAACTTCCACATACCGCACGTCTTTCTCCGCCGATTCCACGTATATCATGCTTCCGCTAGAATGTTCTCGAGATGGAACCGTTTGGAGCTGCTACTTGCGGTCGGTCATTCATTATTTTGTTACAATATGAAACAATAAAACACCTTTAACGTTGTAGTTATTTTTAGCTCTCTTCTTTTGAACACAATCAATAGTCTAAAAAATGAACCTACAAAAACTGGCTGTCTCTCCTTGCCACACCTGCATAATATTAATTTGGTATTGATATTGATCAGCCTTAAATATCTGTCAAAATTAGGCAAAAACATGTATCGTGTTAGAAAACGGCTGTTTATATTATTATGTCAATTAGTGATAATTATTTCAAGTAATATGTACTCGAAACTGGACAATTCTTATACAGATATTTCAAAAATGTATGTAGAATAAAAATGTACAAACAAATTGCGATTTTATAATGTGCTTGAATTGTTTATCTAAATGTGTTAACACTTAAATTTTTTTTTATATGATTATGCATGCAGATATGCAAGAATTCTGAATTGAAGAATAAGTGTTAATAAGACATCAGAAGCCATACAGAATCCATCAGTTGCTAGCCATATTCACAATAATATATTCTTCTTGTTTATTTCTCTCTTGCTCTATTTCTTTTCTTTCCCTTTCTCTTATTTTTCTTCTGCTTCAGAGAAATTTTTAATTGTCATAATGCTATTCAATTTCACCTTTTATTCATGACCTCCTTCTTTATTTATATTTCAGTATGCTTCATAGAGTTAAAAAGGGTCTTCCACGGAGTCATGTATCTGTTACGATATGATACATCTACTATACAGTCCACATCTACTATACAGTCTAAGCGATGGAAGAGCTCAGTACTCAATTTGAAGACAAAACCAGCTCTAGACTGTGGTTCCAACTATCAAATGTTGCATGCAGAATTCCACATTAAGTGAAAAATTGGTTCCAAAATACCCAGAAATTTTTAGAGGAGCATTGGCAAAAGCTGACCTACTATAGTGATTACCGGAGACCCTGACAAAACTTGGGAATACACAAAGAAGTAGATCACTGAAGCCATCAACAACTGAAATCCCAAAGAACAATTAGAAAGAAAAAACATTCGATGACTGAAGAGACTCTCAACCTTGCAGAAGAAAAACGAAAACTTAGAGCACTTTACTGAATTATTGACAGAAACATCATCATCTTTGGCTCAACAATCCTTTGGAGATCCTGTTCGTTTCTTGGCGATCTGTTGCTATCTTCCGATTTTTAATATTCCTGCATCTAACAACCTAATTCGCGGTCAGCCTCTGCTTCTTCTTTTTACAGGTATTCCTATGGTTCCATCTAAGTCGCTGTTTTAATGAACGTTACGATGTGTGGTCACTCAGGTAGCAAATCAAAGAGACGGGACTTCAGTTTAACGCGTTGGTGCAGGGTAAACATCGGTCTAAAGTGAGTTGCGCACGAAATCAGTGGTTTTGCGAAATTGCCAGATAAAATTGTCGAATAGTTGTTTATTTATAATACACTTAATATTGTTTTTAAAAACATAAATTTTAAGTGCCGTAATGGTAGGGGAGCAAAGTATGCTAAATTTGCAGTCACTCGAGCAATATGGGGACCTATTGGGTTGTGATTATTAGGTACTAAAACCTGTATTTTAGTGGGGACTTCCCATTTTTTAATTTAATTTTCCATTTCCAACAATCATTTTTTCCGATTATAGCGCCATCTATCTATAATTCGTAAAAATGTCTCGAATAAAAGTTGCTTATTTTCAAGTAAAGAATCCAAATCTGCAATAAAAGTTTGGGGGTCCCATTTAAGATTTTAAAGTAACCCCCACCCCACCTCCGTAAGGGGCCTTGTTTGGTACTATTCAATAGATTTTTCAAAAACATTTTGAAAGTGTATTTTGCTGTTTTTCGATCTGATATTCATTTTTCGAAATATTGCGGGGTTTGTATTTAAAATTTTAAATTTACCCCCCACCCCTCTACGTGGGGGTCATGTTTAGTACCAATCGATAGATTTTTGAAAAATATTGAAGACGTATTTTTAGTTTTTCGATCTGATGTTCATTTCTCGAAATATTCGCTTTTCTTGTGAAACATTTTGACTCACCCATTTCCTTACGCCCCGCTGAAATCGTCAGATTTTTTAAATATACACTCTTTTGCATGTACTTAACTTACCTTATCTTAATCTGACAATTTCGAGTATTTTTAAGGATAGATTTTTCCTTTCGGGCCCCCCTTAACGAACTTCCCTGTGTTAAGAGCCAATATATGGTAGAGGTACATCTGCAGGGTACCAGGTTTCTCTTCTTCTCTTCTTTGTGTACCATGTCCTTTCAGAACGTTGGTTACCATCATAGCTATTATAATTTTATTCACTGCCACGCTAAATAGCATGCTTGTATCAACACCATACCAATCTCGCAAGTTCTTCAACCATGAGGTTCTTCTTCGTCCTGGACTGCGTTTGCCTGCTATTTGTCCTTGCATGATATTTTGTAGCAACCTATATTTGGGCCTCTCATTACATGTCCTAAATACTCCAGCTTTCTCTGCTTGACGCTTTTTATGATCTCAGTAGTCTTGCTGAGATGTTCTAGTATTAGTTTCGAATCTTCTCCACCCAGGAAACTTTTAAAATTATTCTATAGCACCACATTTCGAAAGCCTCAAGGCGATTTAGATCGATTTTATTCACAGTCCAGGACTCGACACCATAAAGTAAGACCGAGAACACGTAGCAGCGAAGTAGGCGGATCCTCAATGTCAATTTTAGGTCTCTGTTACATAACACCTTGGATATCCTTCTAAAAGCGGCTCTAGCGTACTCTATCCTAGATCTAATTTCGCCGTGACTTTCTGCGTTACAATTTAATTGCTGTCCAAGGTAAACGATTTTATCAACTTGCTCAAGTTTGGTAATATTTACATATATAGACGGTTTTATATGCTGTTGTTTACTTATTACGAGTATTTTGGTTTTCCGTATGTTCAGATCCAGACCTGCCTCCCTACAACTCTCAACGACACTATCAAGTAGTGTTTGCAGATCTTCTTGACTAGAAGCTAGGAGTACTGTATCGTCCGCATATCGCAAATTATTTATGACTTCACCGTTCACAAGTATTCCTTCTTGTTTTTCAGAAAGTGCTTTTCTGAAAATTCTTTCGGAGTAAACGTTGAAAATCAGGGGTGACAAGAGGCATCCCTGCCGTACTCCTCTTTTAATATTAAGAGCCTGTGATTCCACACCATCTACTAAAACTGATGTTGTTTGATTCCAATATAAATTTGCAATTATTCGAACATCTCTGCCGTCCAAGTCAATGTCTTTTAGAGCTTCGATCAATATAGAGTGCAACACGATCAAATGCCTTTTGGAAGTCAATGAAACAACAGTATATGTCTACAGATATATCTCTACATCTTTCAGCAAGTACGTTCATTCCAAACAGTGCCTCTCTCGTTCCAAACCCGTTACGGAAACCAAACTGTGTGTCATCCAGGTATTCCTCGCATTTATTGTAGATACGACCATGTATTACCTTCAAAAAAAATTTTCAATAAGTGGTTTAACAAACCGATGGTTCTATAATCAGCACAGGTTTCTCTCCATATGATAATCTGACGCGCTCGAGTAACTGCAAAAATCCCCGCTTGGGCTCCCCTACCATAAAAAATAGATTACTAAGTGCACAATCCCGTGAAATTATGCACAATGTTTTAAAATTTGCGGATGAGGAATCAGAAGGATAGTTACAAATAAAAAAAGAAAAACCTTTGAAACCTGGTTGATCTGACAACGTCGAGTAACCAAAGTTTTCGACCGGTCTAACCTTGGCGGTGTCAGATATTTCTGTCGACTTGTACCTCCGTTTTACCGACAATTATTGATATTAAGAAGCAAATTCACGTTATTTTAGGACTGATTCAATCCTCTTTTTAACATTTACTACGTGTGTTTTTATTATAGGTACTCAAAATTTATGCTGACTGCAACGAATTCTCACTGCCAATTGTTATAAAAAGAAATTATTAGTAAACGTGATAGATAATACAAGGAAGTTATAATTGTTTTGTTTCAAATTTATGTATCGATGTCTTGTTTAATATTTCCTATGCACATATGTTGTGTTTCTCTCTATCAAGGTTCCTAATTTTATTGCCTTCTAAGGTACTTTTATATAAGACAAGTAAAGATGACTGTACAAAACAGTTAATGTAGATTTTATGATTTACTGTTATATATACCTAGATATTTGTACATACCCGATTTGGAAATACTTGATAAATGGCACCACAGTTTACAAAGCTCTTTATACATATAGAACTATTCAAAGTAACATAAAGTGGTTATTTATAAACAGCAAACAATATTACAATACTTACGAGGCATTTCGGGGTGTTTCGATGACATCTAGAACATTCTAGATTTTTAATAATTCTTCTTTTTCGTCAATGGATTTTTCTATATGGTATAAATTTTACGGAACAGCCGTAACACTGCTCCTTCCTTTATAGTTATTCGCCTCGAATGATTGGTCCAAAAGGGACCGACTGTAACCAACAGGGTGAATCAGTTCCATGTTCTAAGGCTAATCTCTCGGAATGAACTACCTTGGGTTTACTTCTAGTCGAAAATTGGAGGCGGTGGATTAGATCATTTATTTTTATTTCAGGGCATGTACACCGTCCTCCCAGTTTTCGTTGAAGTCCTTTCTTATGTTTGGGATTGTATAACCATACTGGATCACCTATTTCGAAAGTTCTCCTGGCAGCATGCATGTCGAGCCTGGTGCTTTATCACTTTTACGAGCAAATTCGTAAACTTTTTACAATTTTTCTTTCCTTTCGAGTTTCTTTAGAGATGTAACTCTAACTTGATGCATGTGTCATGTGTTATGAATGCTTCTGCTACTGTAATCATTTTTGATTAGAAAGGGGTGCAATGTATGGTCATTTTGAAAAATAACCCATTGCGACCATTAAGTACTTATTTCCTGTCTCTTTCATTGTAAGTGGACCGAGAATATCCACTGTAAGTTGTTGAAAATGCTCTCAGGAAAGACATTGTGCCATTTTACCATGACTTCCTGTCCTAGGACCTTTTCTACCCTTGCATAAATCACATTTCTCACACCAATCTTCTACATCTCTGCGACAATTGATCCAGTAAAATCTGTCTCGAACTCTGGCAAGGTTTGTTTTAGACTCAAAAATGTTCTCCTAAGAGGCTGCTATGAAGTTCTTGCGACACACTTTTAATGTGTGTTTTTGGCAGTGCCACTTATTGAACTGTATGTACTCCATCAGAATTTTCCCACTTCCGGAAAAACTGTCCGGTCTCTCATCACTAACACTCAGATAGCTATTATATAGGTAAGCTATTTTCGTAACCTTCCGGCCTCAACTAAAAATAATTTTAACTGTTCAGCCTCAACTGTTCTATCAATGATTTCCAAATGGAGTTTTCCAAATGATTGCGTTGTAATAGATATATTGCCGTACATAATTATTTTTTAAGTAAGTGCATTATCGGACTTAATCTACAGGTTCACATCAGTGTAGAGTGTAAAGCAGAGATATTCAAACATATTCACCAAAGAATAAAAAAATAATCACTCTAAAAACGTAATGCCTCTTAATATTTCCAGAGATACATAGAATTTTACGCGACTATTTCCATAGTTCCATATTCCGACAGTTCCCATAGTTTTTCCATCGTTTATTTCACCTCTAAACGATCTTTGGCATCTTGCTCTCTTTCTTCTTTTTATCGGAATTCTATCGATAATTTCTCTATCTTGTATCTCTTTATCAATTACCTACTCTCTCCCTTGTTTTCACGGTGTCACTAAGCAGTTTTGTGGCCCTGTAGTTTGCACATTGTTTTAAAATTTCCCTTGTTTTTGTAAACAGTACTAATATAATGCTTTTCCTTTTATCCAGCATTTGTTCATCTTCCATAATTCTATTGATCTATTATACATCATGAACATTGTTCGTTAGGGAGCGTTCAAGTATTAAGTAACGCGGTTTTTAAAGATTTTTGACCCCCCTTCCACCCTACGTAACGCACCTTAATGGGGCGTTCACATATTACGTTACGCAATTTTTGAAGATTTTTAACCCCACCCCCCCCCCTAATCTGCGTTACGTAATACTTGAACGGCTCCTTAGCTGCGATTTCAAGTACCTAAATTATCACTCTACACGCAGTGATACTCAACCAGCGGCCCTCTAGCGTTTTTTATGCGGCCCGAAGACTAACTAAAGGGCACTGTAAACGATCAAATTATTTGTCAAATTTCACGTGTTTTTCAAATTATTTGATAGTGTACTGATGTGTTTGAGGCATGTTTGTGTGTGAGGCAGACAATTTAATGGCTTTAATTTTGAAATTTTTTGATATTTTTAAGAACTCTGATTAAAATGGTATTATTAACTTTTAATAATAAATTATTAAAGTTAATGAACAAATACTCATTTTAAAAATATTCAATATCCATTTAGTAACCACAAGAAAAATTCAGCTCCGGATTAACAAACAAAAATTAAAATAATTATGACCTTGAAACAACACCTTATATGTATATTAAAATTTTCAAAATTCGTTTGCACATTTGAAAAGAGCACATAAAACTAAGTTTAACTGATCGCTTCAATTTTTTGCGCAGACAATTTAATGACATTAATTTTGAAATTACATATCGAAAGTTTTGTTTTGAAAGTTTGAATTCTTAAAAATTTCGACATAATGTTTTCAAAATTAAAGTCATTAAATTATCTGCGCAAAAAATGGAAGCGAACCATTAGAATTAGTATTTTGTGCTCTTTCCAAATGTGCAAACGGGATTTTGAATATTTCAATATACAGGATGTTGTTTCAAGGTCACAATGAACTTATAATTTTGTTTAATCTGGACCTGGATTTTACTTATGATTAGTAGTTGGGTGGTTTGGGTTGTAAATGTAACATATGTGTAGCAAATATCAAAAAAATACACAAAGTGGTTCTGAAGTTTATTATGGGTCCAGAAAGAAATGGGCAAAATCGATAAAACACCCTGTAACTCCGTTATAAAAATCGGTGGGGCAATAAATTTAGTATGTCTAGAATAGCCTCATTTACCTCTATTTACCATTCAAGTATTTCCGTTTCCCAATGAAACACCCTGTATACTACTTCACCTTGATTGCGGCCCGAAAACTGTGGAAATAGCTAATTTGTGGCCCAGGGAAGAAAAAGGTTGAGTATCGTTGCCCTACACTGATGTGAACGAGGTATAGTATAATTATGATAATATATAAGGGAAGAATATTTTAAAGAGATTTGTTAGCTTTTTTATACTAGTTTTGAACAACATTTGAAATCCACTGTATGGTATGATAGAGGTATTTAGATTACGTGTCTCCAGTATAGACATGTACAATGTTGTATATTATATTCATTCGATCGATTCCCTTTCCAATCGATCGCTCTCCAAGTTCCTTCTTTGGTCACTATGGATCTCCAAAGACACTCCAAATAGGCTAACGTACTCTTTAATCAACAAATCTACAATAGTGGCGGCATTCTGGTCTGGAATTGCGTATATCTCATCCCACTATGTGAAGTAATCCATCACGACCAACACGTAGATGCAACCATTTTCTTTTCTTCCTCCTTTCTCTTTCTTTCCTCCTTCTTTCTTCCTGTCTATGTAAAGGCATAGGAACTTCTATATCTAAATTCATTTCAGTAAAGTCTGTTACTCGTGGCACAAGTAGTACCTACATTTCTTACACCAGTCTTACATCGTCGGAACTATTCATCCAATAAAACTGTTCTACAATTATCTAAAGGATTTTCTTTACACTTTTACACATTTGAAAATATCACAAGAAGCTTTCCAACGATGTCGTTTAAATATCGTTTCTAGATCAAAATTTGATCCAAAAGCCATTTTTTACAAGATTTATTTAAATCTCACTTCTGACACCAATGTAATGTTTATTTTAATTTATTTAGTCTTCTAACACTAAAACACGATGAATATATAACGTTTATTTATTTAACGGTAGAAACATATTTATCAGACTAACTCCTAAAATCTAATTGTCCCTAAGTATATATAGTCGCCTCATTTTTCGGAATATTACTATAATTCCATGGAACTCTCCTGTCGTCGTAACAACCATAAACCTTCAGCAAGTCACCTAGTAAATTCGATAAGGGGTGTGGAAAGGGCTTTCGTAACAGTGTCAACATTTTCTGTTTGTTTCTATTCTATAAATTTCGAGCAGTTCTCTGTGAGTAGCTTTTTCTATAAGTATTTATACAGTAAGAGTCACCGTACTAGACACATGGGTATGTACCTAATTGCTATGCTTATGGGCTAATCTGGTCTGTCTCAGATGTGACTTTCATCCCTGTCATGTTACTGTCAAGAAACTATTCAAAATTGTTTTTTGATACAAAAAATACATTAGTTAATAGTATTATTACTCTGTTTTAAAATAATTTTATTCAAACACCAAGAATAATACAATACTTTAAAGCTTTTACAACTTTAACAAAATGACAACTACATAACGTCAAAATTAGATCAGCTGTATTTAATACAGCTGATATATTATTTTTCAACTTTCTGTGTTAATATTCAGTTTCTATATATCTTCTGACATTCTAGACGTCACTTGACATAAAAATAAACATTGCAACAAGTTAAGGGTCCAGGACTGTAATAGCTCAATGTTCCTATGTGTCTAGTATGGTGGCTCTTACTGTATATTGTATTTGGACCATTTCGTTAGTACTATAAGAAGATTTTTTTGTTCATCCTATATATTTTTAATGTCTGCACAGATTCCTTGCGATGCGCGATGCTTCGTTTTTTCTTTAGCTCTCCTTCATTTTACTTCTCTATTGTTTTCTGTGTATATTTGTATCTATACTTTTGATAGAGAGAATTTTCTAGTTTTTTTATTTGAAATTCTTGGTTCATCGTTTGAAAAATGCTAAAGAAATCGAGGGAGAACATGATGGAAACCAGATAGATAAAAATGTGAAGCAATTCAATAAAGAAACTATATAACTCCGAACATTGATATATGTACTTATTGAAATCAGTAAGTTGCTCTTTGAAATCTTCTTCAATTAACAAAACCTACAAACATAGTAATCTCGTCTCCAGATCATGGACTATAGTTAGTTCTAATTAGGATAGATAGTCAATTTTGTAAATGTCCACTTGTAAATATTTTTTATCACATATAGGCAATGATATATATATTATGTAAATACACTCTTAGAAATATACAAAATTCCTACTGTATATGTGCTTTTTTAGAAAAAGAATATAAAAATCTGGTAAAGGTGGTAAATGGTTCTTTTGTTATACAGTTTAATCTATAAAATTCTGTATTATGTAATCGTTTAAATGTATGAAATAATATTGTCTATTATATGTTGTAAAATTATCAAAATTTAGATTATTGTTAATAAATTCATTCCAGAGATCTTGTTCCTTTTTTTTTACTTAATTTAGAAAAAATAACTGCTCCTTTAGTAACATTGACACTAGGCATATTTTATCAATATGGGAACAAGTTTGAAAAGTTTATATGCATTAAGTAACAATAACTGCGATGGGAAATGGATAAAAATTAAAAAAACATCAAATAAGAGAGCTTTGGTTTTTAATTTTATTGGTTTAATAAAAGTATATGTGCAGTATACTCAAAGGAGAACACAAGAAAGGAGCGAAGAATTTGAAGAGGAATGAAGAAAGGCAGACAAAGTATGCAGAATAAAGAAGAGATGTGAAAACAACCAGATATACACTAGATTGACACTAGAGGAGCAAACGAATTCCTAAAACAACTCAAAGAGGCATATAAACCATGCACTAATCTTTTTAGAATCATTGGACAAATTATCAGTGATGATGCAGCAATAAAATCAGGCTGGAAAAACTATTTCGATGGTCTACTAACAGAACAAATACAAACAAATACAACCTATCCAGTAGCAGTTTTAGAGATAACACAAGATCAGAACCAAAGTAATGAATTACATACTCACCCACAAGATAGGAAATAATGGATGCCATTAAAGTACTGAAGAATAATAAACCAGGTATTGACAACATAATACAAAAACAGACGTAGGTATGGAATACAAAAGAAATTCCAGGAAACTGGAAAAAGCAATTTTATGCCCAAATCCAGTTATAAAGGGAGACAAACTCAGCTGTAAAAACTACATAGGCATATCCTTAATCTGCATGAGCTATTAGGTATTTAGGTGAATCACAAACAGGAGATCGAGTCAAATACTATTGACTGTAATACATCCAACTCCCACAGAAATCTGGAAGCACGTTGCCACTAGCGCCACCGCCAGCTTGAGTTGAATTACGTTTTGACAACATAAAATTTTACATAAACATTCAAATTTAATTTTATAAATTTTCGAATAAGCTAATTTTGCTAAATTAAATTAAAATAAAAATAGTTCAAACACTTATACAAAAACAATAATAAAGCAATTTTATAAATGTAAGGTGAGATTGCTCTGGTTATCCTACTCATACCACTAGATGGGGAAATGTCAAGAGTTGTATGTATTACAGTCTATCTATACTATTTGATTGAGTCACTTCAGAGAGCAAATCATAGGAGAACACTAGGCCAGATACAGACCAGGAAAGTCTACGATTGACAAGGTATTCAATGTAAAACAAATATTAGCTAAAGCCTGGGAATACAATATAGATATCTACCAAACCTTTGTAGATTTTCGACAAGCCTACGATTACATAAATAGGGATAAAATATACTTAATTAGGAAGAACTCAGTATACTAAGAAAATTGGTAAAATTAATTTAAGTCAAATGACTCGCACAGAAGCGCATCTACGAATCCAAAACCAATTGACAGATCTCTTTCAGGTTTTTATTTAATAAATTTTAAAAAATTATATCCTTGTAGGATCAGTACTCACCTGAGGGACCACAGATGTTAGGATACAATAAGAGTCTCTTTGTAAGGACAATGAAGTCGACTTTAAGTAACAAGACATTTAATCAATACACACACTACACATTACACTAGAATCTGATTGCAACTTGCTGAATGATTATTTATGCCATTAAAAAATTCTCTTTCAGATATCTAAGGGGCCAAAACAGAGATGGGCTCGCTCTGACCAGACTGTTTTATGTATGGAATATATTATAAGAAAACTGTCTGTAAACACAAAAAATATCATGTTTAAGTCCAAACAGATTGTAATCTAGGCAGAGGATAAAAACTTCAACTAGTCCGAACCACAAGAAACATTGTATCAGCTTTCAGAGTCCAGGTCTTAGTGACTTGTAACAACACTGACCAAATACAACATTTGATCATTCTTTGGCAATTTTTCTTAGTACATAAAACAGCAGTTAGGCAGGTTTAAGTAAGTTAAATACTAAAAGTAATAATAATGGATTTAATAAAATATTGTATAAAAATTAAACACTTTTAAACTTGACTAGATTGAAAATTGTTTCTACTTTATTTACACACCCTCTTCAGTACGTTTCCTCATTTGGGCGTTTACATCTTCAGACTTTTTTTGTGGAACAACTAAAGGTTTAATAAAATGGTTTCCAAAATGCAAAATAACTGCAGCTCCCACTAGCATTCCAACCAGACCAGCCTTTTTTGAAAATTGAAGAGCCATATTTTAAATAATATTAATACAAAATTTGTTACCCCTACGATTAGGCTATGATTAGGCTACAATTTAATTAAAAATTAAAAGTAGAGTTGCCTCAGAATCAAAACTAACCTAAAAACTTTATCAAAAAATCAAAATAAATATCCATCATAGGCAAATTTTCGCGAAATGTCGAAAGTTCTTTTTGTTGAAATATATTTATAATTTAGTGGCTAGAATGAATAATTTTGATTTAATCATAAATAGATCAGAATTACTACTTTATCTCTAGAATAATAATTATACATTACTTCGATTTGGCAATAATTAGAGATTTTTAAATACCAGCAACCGGTGGTAATATAAATGAATACGCCTCATATGTATTGTGACATTTGAAAGCAATCTGTCATAGATTAATAATATAGTATGCAATCTGTCCTGTCACTATAATATGGCCGCCAAATTTATCAGTTCTGCTATATCATCTTACAGAAATATTTAGCCGAAAATAGCGAACAGTGGACAAAAATTTAGCTGCTTATAGTGTTATTTACTTTATTTTAAGACTGTTTTATTAATTTCGAAGGAGCAACATGAAGGTGACACTAAAAAATCTTCAGCAACAAACGTTTATTGTAGATATAGAAGCGACAAAAACGGTATTGTATACATACTTATTAATTTAATTATTTTTCCGCTATCGGCTTGTTTGTTTTAGGTTAAACAACTTAAACAGAAGATTGAAACGGAAAAGGGAAAAGATTATCCTTCTGAAAACCAGAGACTGATCTATGCAGGTTAGTAGAACTGTGTATTGTGTTTCTCATAACACTGTGTAACAAACCTTTTGTTTTCGTAGGCAAAATACTTACAGATGAAACAGTTTTGTCAGAATATAACATCGATGAAAAGAAATTTATTGTAGTTATGGTTACAAAGCCAAAGCAACCAGAGAAAACAGATAGTGGAGATGGAAACTCTACTCCAGCCAGGTTTGTTTATAAAATCTTATTTACTAATTTACCAAGGAAAATTAAGTATTTGAGGAAAAATCATGTCAATAGTGTGATTATACTACTGTTTATAGCAACGAACTGTCAATACTGATGGAATGGCCTGTCCCATTCAAACAGTGAACTGAGATTGCGGCCACCGTACAAGAGAGAGGACCTAGAAAGAGACAGAGAATGCCAGGGAAAATTTGCTACAACTACCACCAGAGTTGCCAGATGTGATTTTATAAATCCCCCCACTTAGAAACTGAAATTCCCTCAAATTCCCCAAATTTAAATTTTTGCTGCAATTTAATAAATCAGTAGTCAAATGTAGAGAACCGTGAACCAAAATTATACTACTTATCAACAGTGGGTGACTGGAAATAATTCATAGATCCTTTGTCTTCGATTATATGAGAGTATAATATACAGTTCTATGTATCCCCCCAAATCTCCCAACCATTTCTGCTGCTTAGAAAAATTCCCCTAGACGCTTTCAAATTACTCCAAAATTGTGGGAAATTACCCCAATCTGGCAACCCTGACTCCCACTATCAATTTTTTTGTTTATGAAAGATGGCGATTATCTTCTATCCTTCCCTGACTATACTCTCTCATCCTGGACGCATTAAATTCTTCTTCTACGGCACTACAGCCCAAATTGAGCCTTGGCCTCCTTTATTTTTTGCCTCCACCCTTGCCTGTCTGTGGCTGCTCTTCTCCATACACAGATTCCTAAAAGTGTTAAAAAAAATTGCATTAAATTCACTTCTTGCCCATTTCATCAGTATTGACAGTTCGTTGGTTTATAGTCCTATTGTTTATTTTTTTTGTGCTGCATATATAAACGAGAAATAAAAAAGCACTTGAATCATTTTCAAACATCAGATTTTTCTTGATTTCTTACGAGCAGTGCCCTTTATGTTACTAATTTTCCTTTTTTTGTTAATAATAGTGTTTTTAGTGTTTAACCCTCCAACAGAGAGGTGAAACAAAATTATAATGTGTTTCCATGGCTGAGACCCTATAGGCCCCACCTGTCTACTGGAAAGTTTATGAACTAAACACATTGTCTTTGTTTAATCCTCTGTCACCCAATATATCGCACCCTCAGTGCAAGACTGCAGTAAGTCAAAATAAGTAAGTTTCGAGATATAGACGATTTTGTTTATTTTCGTGCTAATATCGGTGAAATAAGACACAAGTTTTAAGAAAAATTAACATTTGATTATGATTTTGCATGCTTTTCAGCCTATATTACATTAACCAAAAATAGAAATTTAAATAAAATAATATTAATGCAAAAAAAATTAGGAATTTCAAAGTTACAACACTTTTGCACGGAAAAAATTGTTAATCACTACACATTTACTATTAGAATTTCAAAGTTACAACAGTTTTGCACAGAGAAAATTGTAAAAAGTGTAGACACATTTACTTTTACAGTAAAACCTGTGTTACTGGCCACCTGCCAACATCGGCCACCTGTACTAACGGCCAGTTTAAAAATTCCCCAAACCAATTATGTATATCTAGACTACAAAAACTGGCAATACCGGCCACCTTTCTATATCGGCCAATAGTTCTTTCATTTTTAGTGGCCGTTGCTGACAGGTTTTACCGTAGTTGTTGTCCTCTCCTCATACATCATCTTGTGTAAAAAAATTTTTATAAAAGTATGGTGGGCTTCTGGTATCATACCCGAATGGCATAAGTATACCAAATCTTTCTTTTTGGCCATTTGAATTTTTGGCTGTTCTTTGGCAAGTTTTCTGAGAATAGATATTTTTGACCTCTCAGTATTGTCAATACACAAGTTTTAAGATAACTGTTTTTACAATCTAACAAATAAATGGTCAAACGACATCGCACACATCTTATGGATAATAAATATAATATCACACGAAGGACATAAAATTTACATGAATAGATTGGTCTCGAAAATCTTTGTTTATTGTCTCAGCCGTTAATGGATTACGTAGATGCGCTGTATATTAAAATTAAACACCACAGATATAGATATTGAACACTGGCGAAGCGTCCATGTAACCACTGTTACCATTGGTAACAGTTAAAAATCTTGCAAATAAATGTTTTATGACGATGAATAATTCTATTTACCAATAGAAATATATTATTATATTATGTGGTAATAGTACCTAACTCAGTAAATATCTCACTAAATAGCCAACTACTCGTAGACACGAAAATATTGGCGAGTTTATGTGACTCCGTTGCACTTTATTATACTCGGTTACCAGACTCATTTCTGGTGACAATGGTTATATAAGCACGCTGGCGCTCAGGACCAGGTAGTGACTGAAAATTTTGAATAAGCGATGGCATAAGCGCGCTGTGTATCAGTAGGGCTGTTACCAAATTTAAAATTGGTGACAGTACCTATAAAAAGTGTGCGTGCAGTTAACCATAGATGAGTGTCGTTTCTTAATCGATCAACTAATTGAAAAGTAATTCTCCTTGTATAATTTTGGAGAAAAAAATGAGATTATTAAAAATGAAAGACCTATTTTAAACAATTTAAAAAACGAATCAACAAAAGTAGTTCGATATTTTAAATTTAGTTGGTACAGTGAAAATCCTTGGTTATATTATCGTTGCAAGAAAAATATACTGTATTGTTGGGCATGTCTTCTGGTTTCTACAGAAAAATGGGTGGACCAGGTTCACGATTTAAATGGTGTTAGATTTTTAAAAAGGAGACATGAAATTTCTCTGTTACCTACATGTAAGATGTATACCCAATTTGATTCAGTTTGGCAAAACAAAAATCAAAAGTTCTCTTAAGCTTTTAAAGCAAATATTGCTAAACATAATGAGTTTGTTAAAAAAATAGATAGGTATATCCTTAGCACACTTATAATAGATACTGTATGTTTTTGGGCCAAACAAGAACTAGCGTTTCGTGATCATTTTGAGTGCGACGACTCTGACAATCGAGGCAATTACGGGGAATTGTTAACATTAATTGCCAAAAAAGATCAAAAATTTTGTCAACATCTAGAAACATCTGTTCTTTCGAGAGTTTCAAGTCATATCAAAATGATATTATTGAAGCTACACTCACCGGCACAAAATTCTGTGGAAAAATGGAATAGCTGATTTTGTTTCATAGTCCTGTCATATTATCCCAGAGGCATCACCAACATTTTGTTTTTTGAATTATCCGAATATCTTTTTTCTTGTAAGAGCTGTACCATTTTTTGTAAATAAAAACACTGATTGACTCATACAATTGAGGTTGGATTGATAAGATTAGAATGGCCCACATGCAGCCCAGATCTCAATCATATTGAGCATTTATGGGATGAAGCTATCTGCCGTCATCCTAGACCTCTAGAAAAGTTGGTACATTTATGGCCCTTGTAGAGGAATATCGGGCTATTCCCCAAGCAAGGAAAACACATCTTTATTAGATGCTAAACAGATTGCGAGCAGTCGTTGCTGCAAGAGGTGGACATAACCGCTATTGAATTGTTTTGTTTTCTTGTTAAATTTGTTTTTTGTTAATTTTAGTGCGTTTGATATTTTTAATTAAATAAACCTTCAAAGCAGTGTTTTTAATTACAGCTCTTACAAGAAAAGAGATATTCAGATAATTCAAAAAACAAGACCTTAGTGATACCTCCAGGATAATACAAAAAGGGTATGAAACAAAATCAGCCCTCCAATTTTTCCACAGAATTTTTTAAAGTTAGGAGAAAAAACAACGCTTACATTCACTCCCGTATAATGCCATCTAAGCAAAAAATTTTGTTACCGGAATACTAGCAATTGACATCAATACATGTACCTACAAACTCGTGCAAGAATCTTGAAAATCGAAGTACAAATAATAAAGTTATAGATTGTCATACTTAATCAAAAATTTTGGGTGGCGGAATTTTGTGCCGGTGAGTGTATATATACATTTAGCCATATAATAAGATTTTTTGCATCTGGTTTTGGTAACACTTCAGAAAAAGTCACGCGTCGCCACTGCCCATTAAGCATTTGAAAGTTACTAAAGTTTTACAGGGGATAGATATGCATGTTTACAATCGAATTCCATGATTACTTCATTTTCATAAAATTTTGAGTTACTGCAGTCTTGCACTGAGGGTGCGATATGTTTAGTTCATGAACGATTTGGAAATAGTAAAGTTGACGCATAATGCAGGTGATTACAAATGTTTCCATGCTAATGATCATGCCTAGTACAGTAGAGCATCGATTATCCAAACTAATTGGGGGACAGGGGTGCTCGAAAAATCGATTTTTTCGGATAATCGAACTGTATTGACATAGCAATCTTATTTACCCATAGGCAAATGAAAACCTTGTTTACATACATCTTTACATACTTACATACATACATGTATATCTTTAGTGACAAATAGGATAGAAATTAAACAAAAAATTTGCAACAAAATGAAGATTTTTTTAGCATGAAGCATTAAGAAATCGTCCATTTTCTTCTGCCGAAGCAATCCTACTCATTTACAAGCAGCTGTGTTACATGTTTTTTAACCATGTGTCTGGCAAAGTATTTCAGAATGGATTAAAAAATATGAAATTTGATTTTCGGTGTCAGTTTGGCATCACAAATTATATGCAACAAAGCTAAAACTCCCTAGGATCTAGTAACTGTATTGGGCTTGTCCCGTAGAAATAAAAAAAACAAAACTTATGTCCGTCTTTTGTTTTTTTATCTGTCTTACCAACCTACCAACTTTGTATTCATTGGATAAATTGGTTGCAAATTCACCTCCCTCTAACCGTTTGTTAATCTCGTTTTTATTTTTCATAGAAAGGGCTTATGTTTAGGCATATTCAATCAAGTTTTTATACGATAATTCAGGAGTTCAGATAAGCGGTCATTCAGTTGATTGACATTTGGATAATCGACGCTCTACTGTATTTAAATGGGTCTAGGACGTTTCATCGCCGCCGTTTCAATGCCGCCAGTTCGATGCCGATGTCGGCCGATTCATCGCCAGTCAATTAGTGGCTATCTGATATATTTCCGAATTTTCGACAGTTACAATTATTAGTTATTTTTAGTATTAATTAGGAATTCTAGGAAATGTAAGATATGACGGCGATGAAATGGACTGGCGATGAACCGGCGGCATCGAAACGGCCGGCGATGAACCGGCGGCATCGAAACGTCCCATTCCGATTTAAATTGTTTAAAAAGTGTTTCGGTAAAACCGAGGGTAAAACATATAATTTTGTAAGCACTGAAAACACAGTCATTATACTATGGATTAAAGAAACTTTTAACATCAAGTATAGTCACAAAAAGAATAAAACTATTAATACATAGAACTTTTATCAAGCCCATCCTCACTTACATGTCAAAAACATAGATAATGACAAAAAGCTATGAAGAACTTTTATGCTGTTTTAAAAATAAAATCCCTAGACACATTTATACAGGCGTGCAGAAAAAGGATTGTGGCATAGATGCTGTAATTTTGAGCTTTACCGCCTTTATAGTGAACCTAGTATTATTAGGTCCATCAAACACCATAAAGAGGCTGCTGTGGGTAGGTTACTTAGAGAATGAACAAGATGGAACCGTCAAAACACAGTTGAGTCATATACATAATTCCAATATCCACTAACTCCACTTTTTACATATTTTGAACTATCTTTGCCATTTTTGCCAAAACCTGCCATCTCCTTTCATTCTGAAGATTTCAATATGGCGTTATAGTTCAAAACTGTGTGAATATTGTTGTCCGTAATTTGCTTTTATTAATTAAAATAATGGAAGAAATAACTAAACAACGTCGGCTAACTAAAACATGCTTATTAAAACAAATAAGAATAAAATTCATGTCACGACAGGTTTCAGTACCAGTAGACAAGGCTGCGGCTTTTGTTTTCATTCTTATTTCTACCTCTTTCTTGTTAATCGTCGTTGTTTCCATCCCATATGTAACAGCAGGTCTTATTAAGGTCTTATGTAGGTTCATCTTTGTTCTCTTAATTATAGTCTTGCTACTCAGAAGGTTTCTATTCATTCCATTATGTTTTTTTGCCTTTCAGAATTCTTTCCTCTGTTCTCTCTTTTCCGGTTTTCCCTATTGTTACTCCCAAGTAGCTAAATGTGGATACAGTTTCAAATTTATGATTCTCTGTTATTAGATAATTCTGAGTTATTATGTCATCCTTCCCTATCGTCATGTATTTTGTTTTGTGCTGGTTTATCTCTAACTCAACTCTCTTGCCTCCTTATCTAATTTTTCAACTGCTTTTATAAGTGTCATCCTCGATTTCGCTATAAGTATCATCTGCATATACTACTAGTTGAAGTTGATCGGTAATAATGTTTGAAATTTAAAACTGTATCCACCTTTAGCTACTTGGGAGTAACAATAGGTAAAACCAGAAAAGAGAGAACAGAGGAAAGAATTCTGAAAGGCAAAAAAACATATGGAATGAAAAGAAACCTTCTGATCAGCAAGACTATAATTAAGAGAACAAAGATGATGTTCGCAAAGTTTGTCCCACTTATTGTCCAATATCAAGTTAAATAGTATCGGTGAGATAAAATTATCTTGTTTCACACATTATATCCCCATATAATAAATAAAAAAAAATTGAAAAAACTAAGTTTTCAATCTAATAGCACATAAAACAACATCCAAAAATGTTACCCTACATCCTACCAGATTGAAAACAATGGGAACCTTCTCTGGTAACACCTCCGAGGCTTCTACAATTTGCAAGCCATGACGGATGCTGAGACTAAGGAAGATGAGGGAATTTTACAATTTATAATTAACGTCAGATCTGCTCAGCGCAGTAAAGTTCCAACGAGAATGGTTCCCTTCATACTCCAATCAGAGTAAACATGTAAATCAAAAATGAATATCCATTTTCAATTTCGTTGCAACACGAAACTACAGCCGCATCATTATGGCTTGCATCCGTTATGGCTTGCAAATTGTAGAAGCCTCAGAGGTGCTACCAGGGAAGGTTCCCATTGTTTTCAATCTGATAGGATGTAGAGTAACATCTTTTGATGTTGTTTTATGTGCTATTAGATTGAAAACTTAGTTTTTTGATAGCAGTTGCTGCTAGGGCATCCCTGCCATTTCATTCGTTTGTCCTAGTTGGGTCAAACAGAGCAGCATATGTGCCTCCTGATGAGAGACTAATAAGTTTCGAAACCGGTAGAGGTGCTTGCTGCATCCTCTGATTGAACTGGAATAATGATGCGGCTGTAGTTTCATGTTGCAACAAAATTGAAAATGGTTATTCATTTAAAAAAAATTGAATTAAGGTGTTGGTTTAGCAATGTTACTTCAACTTGTAAAAGTATTAATTGTTTACTTTTTACTCCAGATCTGTTATATCTACCAACTTACGAGAATCTTTTACAGTAATACCCCTGCTACTCCAGCAACACAACCAGCTCCCACCAGTACCCCAGTCGCATCAGAGGATACTCCACCACCTGCCTCCGCCCCCACCACTCAAGCTGCTTCTGAAGCACCTTCTACTATAAGTAGCGTAGCCGAATCCACCCTGCTTATGGGTGAGGAATACGAGACCATGGTGAGGAACATTATGGATATGGGATATGCAAGAGACGAAGTTGAACAAGCACTGAGGGCTAGCTTTAATAATCCAGATAGGGCAGTAGAATATTTGATAAATGGTATACCTCTTATGGATGATCAGGAGGCAGTAAGTACAATATTTAAACTTATTATTTGTTAGTATTGATCCATTGGAACTTTGCACAAGTATGGAATTATTCACGAATTATTTTTTATACTACGTCTCTTTCCTACTCACAGAAACAAACAATTAATTTTAGCCACCTATGCATTGAACAAAGATGGCCATAGAATGATGATCAGTAAATTTTATTTTGGTGGTGTTCGATTCATTATGTTAAGGCCATCGGTACATAATTCGCAAATATTTTACGGCTATCCCTACTTTTTCTGTCTTTACACGGCAAATTACGTGTAGTAAAATTCTCACTGGTATGGATATGTAAACTTTACTTGACAATGTCATCATTAACTTTAAAGATGGCTTTTGAATGTTCTTGGATAACTGTTACTTCTATAATTAACTGCCTTAATTATTAATTCAGTTAATTAATATAATTTTTTCACTAACTATGTATTCAGTGATTGCAATAATTTATCTACTGTACAACAAAAACTAATAATCAATCGAGAAAAGAGGAACAGTGATAAAGTGGTTTTTTAATAATATATTGTTACTATGAAACGCTTACAATTTTGAACATCTTTAACAACAAAATACTTGGATCACTGAATATATCCTGGTGTATATGCTTTGGATCTTCCATAAATAATAAACAATAAATAACTTTTTTATTAAGCTCACGTCTTAAATCAATTATTCATCAAATACACTATCAATATTATTTAATCAATAACTCAAAATATTCCCGAATCCATGTCAAATATTTAAAATTGTCACTGATTGTCACTGTCTGACTGACAATACTCTATTCGAATGAGTGCGTTGTATGACAAAGATAGATTTGGAAAATATTACCACAGACATTGTGTTCATTTTTTTCGAATCCTAAAAAAACCACTAAATATTTTTGAAAAATTTAAACGCAGAATGAAAGACTAACTTATTACTGAGGGCCGAAAGTCCCTTAGAATAAATAAAAAGCTTATTTTTAATGAGATATTTGAAATTAAAAATCACACTAAATTTTCTTTTAGTTTTTCACCCCTGTAACTTATGAAAATAAACAATATGGAAGTTCTCAGGGACTTTCGGCCCTCGCTAATAACGTAATCTTTCATTGTGCGTTTAAATTTTTCAAAAATACTTATTAGTTTTCTCAGGATTTTCAGCCGAAAATACGTACCCATCCCCTTAACAGGAACATTGTCTGACGATATGTCTGCACTGCATATTTGCTTATTTTCAATAAAAACGCTTTAACTTCTGGTTACTACGGTTTAAATATTTATTTACTTTAGATGTTATTGGACAACCTATATGTCAATAATTGAAATAACTGAAGTATATAAATTATAATTGAAGTAAAAGACTAGTCTCAGCATCTGTTATGGCTTGCAAATTTTAGAAGCCTCGAAGGTGTCACCAGGGAAGATTTCCATTGTTTTCAGTCTGGTAGGATGTAGAGTAATTTTTTGGTGTTATTTTATGTGCTATTAGATTGAAAACTTAGTCCTTTGCTAGCAGTTGCCGCTAGGGTATCCCTGCCATTTCGTTCGTTGCAATCCGTAAGATCCGTTGGGTCAGACAGAGCAGAATATGTGCCTCCTGATGAGAGACTAATGAATTTCGAAACCGGTAGAGGTGCTTGCTGCACTCTCTGATTGAACTAGAATATGATGCGGCTGTAGTTTCGTTTTGCAACGAAATTGAAAATGGTTATTCACTTTTTATTTTTTGTTTATATAATTGAAGTATAAAAACCTCCATTATAGTATTAGCCATTTTCTAATTCTTATAACGGAGGTACGTTTGGCTCACATGTTTTGATTTATTTCCTGTAATATGAATGATGACGATGTGCAAAGATCCAGTGGATCAACTGTAACTCTTACATGTTAATATAAAGAGACCAGTTTCATAAGAGAGAATGTGCTCAGTACTCTACAGAACGATTGTATTTTTTCAGGTCAGTGAAACTGCTGATCTCTCAGGTGTAGACGAAAGACAGTCTGAATCAGACGACCCTTTGGCATTTTTGAGGACTCAACCCCAGTTTCAACAAATGAGACAAGTCATCCAACAGAACCCACAGCTGTTGAATGCTGTGCTACAACAAATCGGAACAACCAACCCTGCTTTGTTACAGTTAATATCCCAGAATCAAGAGTCTTTTGTGAGGATGCTCAATGAACCTGCCAGCGGGGGAGCACCAACGACTGGAAGTGGGACTGTACCTAGTGGTGAGTACTATTTAATCTTTATTTAATTTAAGGGGAGAGTATGGCTTGAAATTTTCGATTTTTTAAATTATTTTAAATCAAAGTGCATAAATTCAAAAATTCTTTCTGAAAATTTCAGATTGATCGGAGTAAAATTACCAAAGATACAGCATGTTGAATATCCTCACCTTCGACTCGCTTTGCCGCCGTTTTCTGCCAGCACGCTAGAGCGTAGTGAGAAACGTTCAACAGCTGTGCCCCTTCTATTTTGTAGATTACTCCGCGATTCAAAAGCATATTCAGGTGTGCATCACTTTACAATTTGAGTGACAAAAGAAGACGAATACGAAGTACAGATAAACAGGGAGAAGTGTACTTTTGAAGTGTGTAAGATATAAAATATTATTCCTAGCTGAGCGCTTTCGGCTTCTAAGGCCATCTTCAGAGCTATGGTCAAAAAGTTCAAAATAACACTATGAAGAGAGATGGATCTCATGTACGATATAAAAAGACTTCTATTTCTTATGCAGTTTTTTATTGATGGAAAGAAAACCTTGTCTGTCTGTTGAAAAAAATTGCTCAATGTTGCTGTTGGTTTTTTGTAGCCGGAAAAGTTAAAACATAAAAATGAGCACAAAGAACTTTCACACAAAAAATTACATTACAGGTAACGAATATTTGATCTTAGTAAGGTCAAGAAACCTTACCAATTTCGCAAACAATGTCGCAATTAATGGAATCGATTTATCTTTAGAAGGTAAATAGGCGTACCAGTTTTCGTTTTTCTAAAAAGAAGCCTTTTGGAGGAATTTAAAAAAACTAATAACAAGGTGCCATCTTCAAAGAGCTCTAGCTCCATTAGGAAGTATTTTGCGGACTAGGTGAATTGGTTAAATTGTCTTATTATCTGATGATTCTCCAGTCTTCGTTTGCCAGGAGAGTCTCTGGACACCCTGTATGTTAACTAATAAACTTGCTGGGTACCTGGAGTATTTCATCAAACTCCCAAATATGGTATTTCCCTTTACTCAAAAAAACTGCAACCGAAAACCGTTAAAACTGAGTATAGTGCAGATGCATATTTTGTTGAAATGTTCCAATAGAATCTAGCAGGAATAAATTATGTATATATGGTGTATAAAAGTATAAGGGTGATTCCATCTCAAATCACTCAATTTTGGATTAAAAAAAATTTTGAGTCTCCGATTTGTCTGAAAATTGGTATATAGCTTCTGCGGGACGTAAAAATAAGATATTTAAGGTCAAAAAATCTTATTTTTCTATTTTTCTCAAAATGTTATTTTATGCAATTTTACAGTGATTTGGTGTTTATTTAAACAAATTTGCATTTTTTTTTTTTCGTAAAGTATCAATGGAAAATATAATATTTTAATAGAAGGGCCTCAAAAATGTCATTATATGACATTATAACAAGTTATTTTGATTCAGAACAAGTTTTTGGTCAAATTTTATGGTGTAGAAAACGTTAAAATACCGTTTTTTACATTTTTCTCCATTCCCAAAATTAATCATAATCGATTTGGCTGAAAATTTGCCCACACATAGCCAAAACATAGGACTTTAAGTGGTTAGAAAGATTTGAATTATATTACAATACCAAAAAAGTTACATGCAATATCATAGTCAAAAATATAGGCATCTACTGAAGTACAATTAACTCGGAAAATATCGACCTCACGAAAAAAATTGTTAAAAAGAAATTGTAATAATTGTAAATACGATTTATTTGGAACAATTTCAGTTCCTGCCATTTTTGTCGAAAAGTTAAAAATGGCGGAGATATTGAGCAAAACAGGTTCTCCTTTAAAAATCAAGATGGCGGCTAACGTAACAGAGGAATTCATTCGCGATTTTAAATTTAGGCTACTCCCTAAAAATTATTAAAATAAAATTTTGGGCAGCTCGGCATGCAAGGGCAAAAATGCTATTCCGACTGGACTAATATACTTTTGAGTCTGATATTATTGCATGTAACTTTTTTGGTGTTGTTACATAATTCAAATCCTTCTAACCACTTAAAGTTTTATGTTTTGACTATCTGTAGGCAAATTTTCAGCCAAATCGAGTATGATGTATTTTGGGAATGGAGGAAAATGTAGGAAATGGAGTGAAATGAGTAATGGAGGAAATGAGTAATGGAGGAAATGAAGAAGACTGGCAGAATAGACAGGCTTGGCGAACGGGAACCCAAAGGCGTATTACGCTGTGAACGGGATTTATATATATAGGAAAATGTAAAAAACGGCATTTTAACGTTTTCTACACTATAAAATTTGATCAAAAACTTGTTTTGAATTAAAATAACTTATTATAATGCAATGACATTTTTGAGTCCCTTCTATTAAAATATTATTGTTTACATTGATACTTTACGATAGAAACTGCAAATTTGTTTAAATAAACACCAAATCACTGTAAAATCGCATAAAATAACATTTTCAGAAAAAAGAAGATTTTTTGACCTTAAATATCTTATTTTTACGTCCCGCAGAAGCTATACTCCAAGTTTCAGAAAAATCGGAGATCCAAAAGTTTTTGCCTGAGTGATTTGACATGGAATGTACCATAAACACTCTGTGTGGCGATATATTTTGAATAAAATAATATAAAATTTGAAGTTTTAATTCCGAATTTTTAATCTACCCCGTTTTATGTCAAATGGCATCTACTGTTTTAAATAAATGGACGATGAACTTGTTTTTGAAGCTGTGCCAAAATCTAAATGCATTGTATAAACGTTTGACAATAAATTTGTTTGTGCTGTTGAATTAATCAGATTGTTTTGTTTATGCTTTTAAAAACACTGAATGTTTGTATATTGTGGTCATACGTAAATAAGGTTTATCCCCTTGTAATTAAAATTAAGTATTTTATAGAATTATCATTGTCATTTCATTTTTATACCAGACCTTCAAAGTTTCTTGTTATTTAGAAGTGTAAAGCAACTCCACATTAATGTTGTTATCACATTAAAAAAATTACAACTTTTTTAAAAACATTTAGATTGCAAAATTATTATGCAAAATCTATTAAGTCGATTTTAATGAAATTTGGTGAGCAGTTTAAGTAGATTATAGAAATTTTCTAAGCTAATTACGAAGGTCCTAAGAGGTTGAAAAACATGGAATAAGATCAGGCTTGTTTTGCCCCCTTATTTTGTATTTATTACTATGTTGCACGAAGGGTAATAAATTAAAAAACATTTTAAACCAGTTGTATATCATAGAAAATTTAATTATCTTTATTTTATTTCGTTACGACTTTGCTTCAAAATAAATCGTTTTCAAGTTATAAGTAGAGCTCGGGAAATATGCACTAAAATATGCTTTTATGCATTTAATGCATATAAATAAAAACGGAGTAATCCTTGTTTTGAAGGTATTTAATTATTTATTTTATGCCAATGACCTTATCTGTCGAGGCATTTAAGCTGAATAAAAAAAATATTGAAATATCTATTACCTACATCAATATTATCAACTATTTTCAATGGGAAATAAGTCAAAATTTTACCAAAAAAGTGATTTTATTAACGTTTCGACGCCCAAGTCGGATGTCGTTGTCAAAATACAAAATAATACTAAATTAAACAAAAATGTTGTTGCTTAATAAAAAATTCTTCTAATAATTTATTTAATCTGACTCATTTATATCGGCAATTCAGACATGTATTATACATTTTAAAGTAGAAGACTTTAAAATGATATTGCCAATATTGATGAGTTGCGTTCCTGGGACGACTTTACTAAAAGATAGTCCGTTTGATTACATGAAGTCAACCCAACTCAAGAATATCCGCCACAAAAAATCATAGCATGTGATCTGTCTTTAGAAAAACAACCAAATGCAAAGGTGGCAGTAAAATTCTCGCGCTATATGTCGTGATAATATCCCGACATCGTAAGTATTTGGGCTTACATTTAGTTTATTCTCAAATCTAATACCAAATTCCGACTTTAATATGTAATATAATATGCTATTTTAAATTATAAATAATATTAATAATACATAGATATTATACAGTATAAATTAAAGAAATATGGAACATAGCTTTTTAAGACACAGTGTTTGAACTGCATTTGAGATAGTGGACCAATATAAAAGTTCCAGACATTAAAACCAGAAATCATAGCAACATTAACATTGGCATGTAGAAAATATCTTTGAACTAGAACCTCCTACTTCTATCTCTCTTTTTGGGAGTTTACTAAAATAGCGAGCCCAGCCGAATGAGCCGAAAGTACATAATCGGACTTAAGGGTCCGCACCGCGCCAAGGAATAGAACCGAACCGAACCCACTACCTACATGCACAGACAAGGCGATTGCAGATACGCAGTACGAATGGGTTATTATTTTTATAAGTTTTTGGATATGTATTTAAAACATATAATTTAACCTAAAATATTTATTTTAATATTTATAGTGCCTAAATATTTCATGTGTATCTATTTATGGATAATGATGATTGGCATTATACATAATATTATGTATATTGTTCTAAAGCTATTTTTTTGTGGCGTTTGTGTAATTTATTTTTCTAAATGGGAAATAAGCCACAATTTAACTTAAAAAATGATCTTGTTAACGTTTCGACCTCCACTTCGGACGTCGTTGTCAAAATACACAGTATTAATAAATTAAACAAAAATGTTGTTGCTTAGTAAAAAAAATTTCTTCTAATAATATAATTTATTCTAACTCATTCATATCGGCAATTATTAGAAGATTTTTTTTACTAAGCAACAACATTTTTGTTTAAATTATTAATATTTTGTATTTTGACAACGACGTTCGAAATAAAAGTTAACAAAATAATTTTTTAAGTTAAATTGTGGCTTATTTCGTATTTAGAATAATAAATTACATAAACGCCACAAAGAAATAGCTTCAGGCAATATGTTAGGTGAAAAAATATGTTTTAAATAGGTACGTATCCATAAACTTAAACTTATAAAAATAAAATAATCTATTCGTACCGCGTATGCACAAAAAGCTAGAAGGATCTGCAAATTCTGCAATCGCCTTCTGCATGTAGTCAGGTCGCCGGTCGGTTCGGTTCTATTCCTTGGCGCGATCGCGAGGCGGACCCTTAAATAGGAACCGGTCGTATAATAATTCTTATACCTGATTCTGACCTAGAGGTGGGCTAGAAGTATTTGCAATCATGTAACGGTAACCCATCGTAATTTTTACCTGTGATTGTGATTTAACAGAGCAACAAAATAGTCGTATTTTAAACTCCTAATTAAAAATGTTCAAAAAAATTCAACAGGTGTTATTATTTTGTCTAGGTAGGAAACAATTTTATTCAAAAAGTAGTTTTTGTAATGAAAATAATATTGCATTAATAAATAATTTCATGTTTTTTTCATTGTCTTAATTGTTATTAGAAAATCTAACAAGAGCATAGGCGCCAAATTTCGGGCCAATGCATTCATTTTTTTCGAATTTTAAGAAAATAATAAGTATTTTTGAAAAATATAAACGCGGAATGAAAGATTACATTATTATCGAGGGCCGAAAGTCCATTAGAATAAAAAAGTGTCATTTAAATGAGATATTTGAAATTAAAAATCACACTCAATTTTCTCTTCTTTTTACCGCTGTAACTTATTAAAATACACATTATAGAAGTTTTCAGGGACTTTTAGCACTCGGTAATTATGTAATTTTTTATTCTGCTTTTAAATTTTTCAAAAATACTTACTAGTTTTCTTAGGATTCGAAAGAAATAAATGCATTTAAATAGCATTGTCCCGAAATTTTGCGCCTACCCTCTTAAAAACGAAATACAAAGTAAACTTTAAATACCAGTATTTGCTACAAATACTTATTAGTTACTATTTGGTACTTTTAAATTAAAATTTCAGAATAGCAGCCTTTTAGCCTTTTTATAATTAACTCGAGTTCTTCAATCAGAAATAATTAGACCAGCTTTGGAAATAACCGTTCGCAAGGCACTGATGTTCCGATGACACTAATTCGTTCTTGAGCTACTTGTGCATGATAAGGAAAAATATATTTATTTTCTCTCCGCCATTTTAACGAATCTTCATTTCGAGGCAACCGATCGCATTCCCTAAATCTTTGCATTTCTATTATTGCCCTGCTTGTCGTAGTGCCTCGTAGCTGATCCTGCGATCCCATAATATCATCCGGATCTGCAGATGTTTTCTCATGTTCTAATAAAATTTGAGTCGTAAATCCTTTATCTTTTTGTTCCATTCCAAGTTTTTCTCCAATAAGAGCGATTCTATTTTCTGTGCTATTTCCGCATTTGTTGGATCCTTAAAAGGAATTAGTCGAAACCTTATTCTGCCAAGAAAAGTTGAAATCGACAGTTATCGACAGTTTAATAAAATACTCATACATTGTTGAACTAGTGTTTACGTACATATTTGTTATGCTTATAATAGCCTTAACAATTTCTTCTAGCTGAATAAATCTTTCCAACATATAAAATGTCGAATTACAACATGTGGAAACATCTTGCAGTAATTTGAGAGGATTCCCGTTTCCTGGATTTTTTCAAAATCTAAAAGTTTAGCAGTTGCTTGTAGAACTCTTTTTAAAGTGGCTAATGGTATTTTTTATTTTGGTTAAATTTTTAATGATTTTCTCATATGTATCACTTTTGATAACAACATCTGAGGTAGAAGTTGAAACGTCAATAAAATCATTTTTTTAAGTTAAATTGTGGCTGATTTCCTCATCCTTTAAGCCATCGTTCACAATAAAGTTTATTTATTGTGTGTGCAAAGCATCCAAAATGTTTCATTTTCACATCATTTTGTACCACCTTTAACATTTTGTGCATTATAGGAAACAATAATGTATTAAAATTTTGTTTTCTACGTTCTCTAAGTTTGATAAGACAGCTGTATCTTACAAATATTTCATGATGCATAATTATCATCCACTTATATAAAAACGTTCCATAAACTACTAAATTTTTCTATTTTTGTTTGGCACTAATGGCATGGTATGCGTTCTAATAGCAAACCCAATTTTGTAATAGTGACCTAAACAAAATAATAATACGTGTAGAATTTTACGATGGTCCACAGTGGTATACTACATTCGCTCTCGCGAGATTTTTTTTGACACTGACATTAGTAATTTCTTTTTTGAAAAATTCAGTTGTCAGAAGTGACTGGAAATTACTACAAAACCAACGCACCTGCTCATATCCAATATTATTAATAGTAAACAGACATAAAAATAACATAAACCTTACGTCAATCAATATTTATTTATTTAAACCATTATAATGTATTGATAGCAAATGAGAAAATTATTTATTGTATAAAATAAAAATATTTTGTAGAAATAAACTTCACAAAATTTTATGAGATTAGTAGACACTCTAACTATTTCTAATAATTCTTCTTTTTTTAATGAAAGATTAAGTTGATTTGAGTTGATTTTAGCAGTTAATAGTGTGAGGTAGGAATTTTTGTGTTGTACGTTTCCTATTCCGAATGTCTCAAAAAAAATCTCGCGAGAGCGAATGTAGTATAACACTTTTTATTAGGAGTTTAATATACGAATATTTCGTTGCTCTGTTAAATCACAATTGAATCGGTCATTGCGAAAACAATCTAAGACCATATTTTGGGTAAAATGACGATGCTTTTCAACGTAATTAAATTTACATATAAATATATACATAAACATTTAAACTTGCTTTGCTTTTCAGAAAGATTCATTTATAACCCATAATACTTATACAGAGAGCACGTAGAGGTTGGAATAAATTAATTTTCTCGAGAATGGACAATTTTGGAAAAAATCCCGAAAGAGGTCAATTTTTATTTTTAAATTACGACTTTTTGTCATATATATCATACTAGTGACGTCACCCATCTGGGCGTGATGACGTCATCGATTATTTTTTTAAATGAGAATAGGGGTCGTGTGATAGCTCATTTGAAAGGTAATTTAATTCTCTATGCAGTAATATAAACATTTACATAATTATTTATATAGGGTGTCCAAAAGAAATTGTTTTGAATTAAATTTATTGACATAAAAAGAAGGATGAATGTAATTTATTTAGTTCAAAATACATTTTACTGTTCTCAGAAAACAGAAAAAATGTTTATTTGGAAAATAATCATTCCTTTTCGCTTAAATCAAATGTTCAAACTGTTAAGAGGAAGGTGGGTGGCGGCTTTAATATTGAGTTTATTCAAAAAACAATATTTATTTGTCAAATAAACATTATTTCCTGTTTTTTCTGACAGCAGTAAAATGTATTTTAAGTTAAATATATTACACAAATTCTTCTTTTTGTCAATAAATTTACATAATTCAAAAAAAAAAAATTTTGGACACCCTGTATAAATAATTAGTTAATGTTTATATTACTGAATAGAGAATTGAATTACCTTGCAAATAAGCTATCACACGACCCCTATTCTCATTTAAAAAAATTATAGATGACGTCATCACGTACAGATGGGTGATGTCACCAGTATGATACATATGTCAAAAAGTCGCAATTTGAAAATAAAAATTGACCTGTTTTGGGATTTTTTACCAAAATCGTCCATTCTCAAGAAAATGAATTTATTCCAACCTTTACGTGCTCACTTTTAAAATATTGTATTCACTCGGAATATCCAACTATTAATGAAAATATTTTTACGTTTCCTTAAAAGTTTACACATTGTAACATGTATTGTTTTCACAATGACTCATTCAGTTACAGACAAAAATCACAATGAATAAAATATCACTATCGTAAATTAGCCCACCTCTAGACTCGTTCGGTTGATTTAAAACAGAATGAAATGGTAAATGTAGGCGGGCTTTTGCATTTACATAGCTTAGTTCAGAATCCAGCAGTCGACTGAGGTATTGTACTTGTATAATATAATAATTATTTGAAAATATTTTGTTGGCCAACCGCCTAGAGCCGAAATACATGTATTGGCTATGATCCGTTTAAATATCGCTGGACCTGTATACATAATACTAAAATATAAAATATGTACTAACTCGATATGTTACTGACTTATAATCGTGGTATTTTCTTTCTATTGACTTCCTCTTTTAGTATGGGTAACCACATCCTACTGCATTCTACCGAGGAATTTGCGACACAATTGGTTTCATTTAGCATAATTAGAGCCGCTTCTTTGATTTTTCTCTTTTTACTATCTCTTTCTTTCAGGGCTATACTTGAATCTCTCCACTGAACTCTATGTTCATTATCCCATGCGTATTGACATATTTGAGATCTATTAAAACGCAACTCATCAATATTGGCAATATCATTTTAAAGTCTTCTACTTTAAAATGTATAATACATGTCTGAATTGCCGATATAAATGAGTCAGATTAAATAAATTTTTAGAAGAATTTTTTACTAAGCAACAACATTTCTGTTTAATTTAGTATTATTTTGTATTTTGACAACGACACCCGACTTGGGCGAAACGTTAATAAAATCATTTTTTTTTGTAAAAGTGTGGCTTATTTCCCATTGAAAATAGTTTATTATAAAATTGCCACAAGGAAATAGCTTCAGAACAACACTACATAATTATATTCATTTATTCTTTATATTTATCATCATTCTTTATTATATAATTATTAAAATTAAAGCTATAGATTATTAAATGGTTTTCTAAATTTTCTATAGACAAACTGAGCCATATATCTGATAATAATTATTGTTTATACACGGAAAACTCATTTCTACTTCACATGAAGTTAAAGGAGCAAACTTAAAATATTGTATAATTGAGGGTTTTACCTATAAAATTAAATTATCTTCACATTTCCCCATCTTAATAATATTGACCCCCTCCGTGGCTCAGTGGTAAGAGCGCCTGCCTTTGGATCAAAAAAATCCGAAAGGTTGTGGGTTCGAATCTCACCAGGGTCAGAAATTTTTCATTTATTATAAATTAATAAATGAATATATTTTCTGTCCTTGTGGGATCGGTACTCACCGGAGGGACCGCAGACGTTCGGATACAATTAGCGTCTCTTTGCAAAGACAATGACGTCGACTTTGCAAAGTAACAAGACACTTACTCAATACACACACACTACACATGACACTAGGTACCTAACTGTTCAAAATTACCGTACCTACCATGCCAATGGCCATTAGTTGTCGAGGCATTATCTAAATAAAAAAAAATAATAATAATAATATTTATTTGAATTATTTTTTGATATCCCTCATTTTTCTTTAGGACTGTGCAGAATTTTTGATGCAATTTGTTGGTTTCCCCTAGGTGTTTAATTTTTTCATTTAATGAATTGATAATTTAAATTCTTTGGTCTAATGAAATGTTTCGCTTTTCTAATTTAGTAATTGGTTCAGCAATATGTACAAAATTGATTTGGAAATGTGTCAAATTACTTTGTAATAACGGTTTTTTTAAAACATCCACACATTTTTTATAGCTCCTGAGTTATCTACATCTAAACTACAAAATGACGTATCTAATTCCCTCAAAATTATCGATTATGAAATTTACAGAATTTAACCATGTTCATCTAGTTATCACAAGTTCAGGTGGTAAAGGCACATTAGGTAAATGGTCTTTATACACCTGTACTCGCAGAAGGGCTTTTAATTATATTTTTGTATTTGATACAAGGGTATTGACCATTGGAAATTCTGTCCTTACAGTTTCTGCTACTATATTTAAAGCGTGTGCTAAACAAGTAACAAATTTGAAAAAAATATTTTTAAATGTTGTCCACCTTTGGTCATATGGCGCAGCATCACTTAACAATAACAAAAATTTTTTACTAACAAAATTTGACTGCATGTTGTAGAATCCCCTTCGTCTCCTTTATTCGTCGTATCCTTGCCTTCTAAATTGTAAAAGACAGATATTAAGGATATTAAGAGAAAGTGGTTCCACGAGAATTTTCAGATTTATTGTTTAGCTATGAGTCTTCCCCATTTCTCCTTAAAAAATTTTCTGTTTGTGTCGTTTGAGGTAAAAAAAAATCTGATTATATGCAATTTTAATAAATACATATGCACTTATAAAATTTATCCAAAATATGCGAATATGCACTTAATATAAGCAAAGAAATTAGAAAAAAACTATGTTTTTCGAAATGTTTAAATGTTTTAATTTTTTTATTAATGTTCCGGGCATATTTGAGAAGGAGCATAAGTCAATTATTATTATTATTGAAGTTACCACATAACTTTATTTGCAAAAATCCGAATGCCACCTCTCACATTCACCTCAAAACAGATCCGCTCTGGTCTATTAAAGTTACAATTAATATTGGCTATAACCACGTGTGCTTGTATAGACTTCTAACCAGTTCCAATCGAAGTCAAAATTTGACCCAACATAGCACAAAATTATTTATTAAGGCCATCGGTACATAATTCGCAAATATTTTACGGCTATCCCTACTTTTTCTGTCTTTACACGGCAAATTATGTGTAGTAAAATTCACACAGGTATGGATATGTAAACGTTACTAGAATGTCATTCTACTTGACAATGTCATCATTAATTTTAAAGAGATGGCTTTTGAGTGTTCTTGGATAACTGTTATTTGTATAATTGCAAATTATTAATTCAGTTAATAAATGCGATAATTTTTTCACTAACTATATATTCAGTGATTGTAATAATTTATATGTACAACAAAAACTAATACTTAATTGAGAAAAGAGGAAAAGTATTAAAGTGATTTTTTAATCATATATTGTTACTATGGAACGCTTACAATTTTGAACATCTTTAACAAAAAAATACTTGGATCACAGAATATAATATCCTGATGTATTCTGTACTTGGATCTTCCATAAATAATAAACAATAAATAACTTTTTATTAAGTTCACGTCTTAAATCAATTATTTATCAAATACACTATCAATATTATTTAATCAACAACTCAAAATATTCCCGATACCATGTCAAATAGTTAAAACTGTCACTGTCTTGTCATCATATTCTATTTGACTCAGTGCGTTGTATGACAAAGATAGCGAATGTTCGATTTGGAAAATATCACCACGGTCCATTTTTTTCGAATCCTGAAAAAACTAATAAATATTTTTAAAAAATTTAAACGCAGAATAAAAGACTTAATTATTATCGAGGGCCGAAAGTCCCTTAGAATACATAAAAAGTTTCTTTAGAATGAGATATTTGAAATTAAAAATCACACTAAATTTTCTCTTAATTTTCCACCCCTGTAACTTATTAAAATAAAATTATAGAAGTTTTCAGAAACTTTCGGCCCTCAGTAAAAACGTAATCTTTCATTCTGCGTTTAAATTTTTCAACAATACTTATTAGTTTTCTCAGGATTCGAAAAAAATGAATCTCCATTTGAATAGCATTGCAGCCGAAAATACGTACCCATCCCCTTAAATATACTAGACAGTTGATACTGTGTCCAGTTAATAGAATATATTTATTTTTTAGGGGGAGGTGCATTAGGAGGATCTCAAGCAGCCGCAGGCGGACCGCCACAAGGCATGATCCAAGTCACCCCACAAGACAAGGACGCCATCGAAAGGCTGAAAGCCTTGGGCTTCCCCGAACACCTAGTAGTGCAGGCCTATTTCGCTTGTGAAAAAAATGAAAACTTGGCGGCTAACTTCTTACTCTCCCAAAATTTCGATGAATAATTCTTATGCTTTAAGTTTTTATTTTTCTTTTTTGATAAAGCTCCCATCCACGTTAATAGCATTTTCAGTTTAATGTTGATAAGCGAGTTGAGGGCACACACCTTATTCTATATATAACTTATGTATAAATACAAATCTTGTGTATATTAGCGATTTTTCTTGAAACATCGAAGAATCTAGATGTTAAGAGGCATGTAGAGAATTCAATAAATGTAATAAACAATTATGTATGTTTAATATGCTCTAAAATATTCAGCCCTACACTGTAACTTTTAACAAATCGAATAGAAATGACTAAGTCGAATCGTAATTACCCGAAATCACAATGTTGGATATCTATCGCGTCGTTTTCGTGTTTGGATTGGCATTCCGTAACTCACATCGTAATCAGTGTAAATCGAACACTCCAACTTCTATTTGACGCGCTCATGTGTTGGCAACACCGCACTGCAAAGTTAAATTAGTGTTCTGTGCGAAGAATTCATCAAAAAAAGAAGAAATTTTGGTTAAGTTTGACAAATTCAACAAAACAAGAATAAAAAGTGGCAAGTGGAATACCGATTGGGAACATGAACACCAAAGAAACAAACATTTGCTGAGCATTTAAATTACATAGAATTTATCTCTGAACATAAAATATTAGAAGGTAAAAGTAAGTTTTTCCCTAAGAAAAATTTTGGTTCTAGATACGTTCAAATCCACACATCTACCAGTAAATTAAATAGAGTAGCAATTTTTAAAATGTTTAATGATTGCTATTAATCTTGATGCTGTATAATTATTGGTATATAAAATTAAATATACAATTATCTAAATACACAACAACACAGACTAAAATCGCTAATTAATTTAACAAATATACGTCAAAACAACAATAATAACGCCAATGCGCAAGCGTCAAGACCAATTACGATGTCGAAATGTGATCTCGACAGGACTTGTCTAGTAGTCTGGGCTGATTATCGGAGAATAGGCAATTTTTGGGAAAAGTTATTTACCAGCAATTTTATTGCTGGAATCGAATCTTATGATTCTATATATTAATAATATAGGTATGCAAAGTCCTCAAATAGTGTGCTACTTTTTTTATAAACAAAATGGCGCCCGAAAATCGTGTTTTTTTCAATTATTGCTCTATAACTCCGAAGATTTTAACTTTACAACAAAAACACTCAAATAAAAATTCACCGTGATTAAATTCTGCGTAGAGACGTGTTTTTCCCGATCTGATCCGATGAAAATTTTCCTAAGAAAATGCGGGTTTCCCAACAAAATCTTTAATTTACAAATAAAGTTTTAGATAAGTAATTATCTACCAATAATGAAATAATTTGGTGACTTAAAACCCTTCTTGGTTTAGATTATAGTTCCAGAAGCTGGTGAAAATTAAACGAATATTTTAGCAACAATTCAATTGTTAATTAATAATTTACGGTCGCAATAATAACAAAAATAATTATGATACACTGATCAAACTTTGAAATCTTATAAAGATGAGATGCCTGTTTAATATTATTTTATTATAATTTTAAAAAATAGCTAAAATGCGCATTTCAAATATCTTGAAAATGAATGCTTTAAAAACCTTTTTGCAACCATTTGCAAAAAAGTTATGAAACAGCAAAGTAAACATACGATTACTACGGTGTTTATATATTTTTTTAATTCTTTCAAAGCGTAGAAGTGAGTTTAAAGTACAAGCTAATTATTTACAAAAAAATGTCGATTATCAGTTTAATGGTTATATTTTAATTAAAGATTATAAATATATATTTTTTTGTAATTTACACGCGCGAAAGTAGAGTAATACAGTACTGTAGCTAAAATTTTCACTCGGAGGGACGATCGGCCGCGCGACGTACACTTTTAATAAATAATGTATGCTGCGTGTCAGTCGCTTCGAGTGAACATTTTAGCTCCGACTCTGTATCAGGCCTACTTTTGCGCTAAAAATTACAAAAAAAGTATTTTTAATCTTTGATTAAAATATAACCATTGCACTAATTTTTGACATTCTTTGTGCGTAATTAGATTGTACCATAGACTCACTTTTAAGCTTTGAAACAATTAAAACAAATTATAAACAAAATTTTTTTAAAGCATTCATTTTCAAGACCTATGAAATACGCATTTTAAGTATTTTTTTAAAATTAGAATATAATAAACAATTTCTGAGAAATGTTAATTTGTTTATAACAATTTTTTTTTAAACATTTAAAGATTATGAAAAAAAATGAAAAAATTATATTTTGTCGACAAAATATTAAATAGGCATCACACCTTTATAATCTTTCTAAGTTTGATCAATGTCTCATGATTATTTTGGTTGTTATTGCGACTGTAAATTGTTAATTAACAATTGAATTGTTGCTAAAATATTCGTTTCATTTTCACCGGCTTCTGAATTTATAATTTATACCAAGAAAGCTTTTATTTCGCCAAGCTATATAATTATTAATAAATAATTACTGGCCCAAAAAAATTATTTGAAAATTCGAGATTTTGTTGAGAAAACCTACATTTTCCGAGGAAAATTTTCGTCGGAGCAAATCGGGAAAAACATGCCTCTATGTAGAATTAAATTGGGGTGAATTTTTATTTGAGTGTTTTTGGTGTAAAGTTAAAATCTTCGGAGTTATAGAGCAATAGTTGAAAAAAGTACGATTTGTCGGCGCCATTTTGTTTATAAAAAAAGTAGCACACTATCTGCGGACTTTGCATACCTATATTAATAATAAATAGGATCTTATTATGTCATAAAAATATTCGTTTTGTCGATAAAATATTAAATAAGCATCTCAACTTTATAATCTTTATAAGTTTGATCAATGTATCATGATTATTTTGGTTATTATTGCGATCGTAAATTGTTAATTAACAATTGAATTGTTGCTAAAATATTCGTTTAATTTTCACCGGCTTCTGGAATTACAATCTATACCAAGAAAGATTTGATGTCACTAAGTTATTTAATTATTGATTAATAATTACTTACCTAAAACTTTATTTGAAAATTAGAGTTTTTGTTAGGAAAACCCGCATTTTCCGAGGAAAATTTTCGTCGGAGCAAATCGTGAAAAACATATCTCTATGCAGAATTTAATTGCGGTGAATTTTTATTTGGGTGTTTTTGTTGTAAAGTTAAAATCTTCAAAGTTATAGAGCAATAATTGAAAAAAATACGATTTGTCGACGCCATTTTGTTTATAAAAAAAGTAGCACACTATCTGCGGACTTTGCATACCTATATTATTAATATATAGGATCTTATAATTCGATTCCAGCAATAAAATTGCTGGTAAATAACTTTTCCATGAATTTTGTTAATTAGCCCAGAGTATAGCCGAAATCAATGTCTACCCGAGTAGAGATCGAGATGAGCAACAGAATACCAATTCCTACAAATTCCGATCCGACTTGCTGACCTCTATTCAATTTGACTCATTTCCATTCGATTTGTAGTTACAGAATAGGCCTGATTGATTACGGGCTCTAAAATATTTGTTTCTGCTGAAGTTAAAGGAATCTTTAACTGTGATAAAGGAATCTTTGAGTCACAGTTTACAATCTTTGTCAGAAATACCAGTACACAAGATGTATACTGGCCTTCAGGTTTGACAAGTTATTAGAAATTATATCACGGATATGCAGTAGTGATGTTGAAAAAGTAACAAAAAAGAGAAAAAAGAGTGGAGAACAAAAAGTACCTATTCGTTACAAAGTACTCGTTACTTACGAATACCGAAAGTAACGATTAGAGAGGTAAATCGTTACTTTAATTACTCTGATTACTTCGTACCAATCGTATCAGAGCGAGTAACGACTATTGTATCTACTTTGATTACTCTTATTACTTCGTACCAATCGTATCAGAGCGAGTAATGACTATTGTATCTACTTTGATTACTCTGATTACTTCGCACTTCGTGAAGGTCGTTATTATATCGGAATACCTATACAAAATACCTACCTACTGAAAAATACGATTCTCGATATGATTACCGGTAATCAAATACAAAAGTAATCATAGTAATCAAATCATTTTTATCCCTTAAACAGATCGGTGAAGGTCGTTGTTATATAGGAATACATTATACAATATTATATACCTATACAAAATACCTACCTACTGAGAAATACGATTCTCGATATGATTACCGATACTCAAATACAAAAGTAATATAATCAAAATAACGAATACTGTAAATGATTACTTTATACAAAATACCTACGTTGAAATTATATAATAGAAGTATAACTTCTTACGTGCGTACAAAGTACAGTCTTTTTTTTGGCATTTTGGTGATAAAAATAAATCTACAGTGCACAGATTCTAAATAGTAGGGGAGCAAAGTATGCTAAATGTGCACAGTCACTGGAGCGTTATGGGGACCTATTGGGTTGTGAAGAGTAGGTCCTAAAACCAAAAAAAGTTAAGTAAAGTTTTCCATTTTAGTGGGGACTTTCCATTTTTAATTTAATTTTCCATTTCCAACAATCGTTTTTTCCGATTATAGCGCCATTTATCCATAATTCGAAAAAATGTTTCGAATAAAAGTTACTTATTTTTACGTAAGGAATCCAAATCTGCAATAAAAAATGGGGGCTCCTATTTAAGATTTTAAAGTAACCCTCCACCCCACCTCCGTGGAAGCTCGTGTTTGGTGCCATTCGATAGATTTTTCAAACATGTTGAATAAGTGTATTTTTCAGTTTTTCGATCTGATGTTCATTTCGCGAAATATCGCGGGATTCGTATTTAAAATATTAAATTTACCCCCCACCCCTCTTCGTGGGAAGTCGTGTTTGGTATCATTCGATAGATTTTGGATTGGGTGATAGAAACCAAAGAGGACATAGGTTGATACAATTCTGCCAAGATAATAATATGATTGTTACAAACACGTTCTTTGAATTACCTAATAGACGTTTGTACACGTGGAATTCGCCAAGAGATAATGAACATAAGATAATGAGAAATCAAATAGATCATATAATGATCAAAGAAAGATATCGAAATAGTATTACAGCAGTCAAAACACAACCTGGAGCAGATATACATCTAATCATAATCTCTTAGTAGTTCACATGAAAATTAAAATAAAAAGAATAGAGAAAACAGCAAAAGAAGAAAGAACTGATATAAGTGCACCAAGAAATCCAGAAATCAGAGAAAATATCAAAGAAAGAATTAACGAACGTCTAAACACCGTACAGATTGAGGGCGAATATAGTGAAGAAAATATCAACAAAAACTGGGAAAAAATAAAGGCTGACTTAATAGAACCTTCAAAAAAGTATCTACGCAAACCCAAAGAAAAGAAAAAAGATTGGATGACAGACGAAATACTAAACTTAATGAACAAAAGAAGAGCATATAAGGACAAAAATAAATCGTTATACCAGCAAACACAAAACGAAATACGGCGACAAATTCGCATAGCAAAAGAAAATTGGTTAAAAGAAAAATGAAATATTTTGAAGAAATGCCACAAAATTTTATGAGTTTAGTATACACTGCCACTATTTCCAATAATTCTTTTTTTTTTAATAAAAGATTAAGTTGATTTGAGCAGTTAATAGTGTGAGGTAGGAATTTTTGTTTTGTATGTTTCCTACTCTGAACCTGTCAAAATGAATCTCGGCTGAGCGAATTTAGTTTAATTTGGATTTTAACACGTTCGCTACCAAGGGGGTATTTAAGTTTGGTCCTCATAGACCATCCTAGTTACTAGTAACATTCTGGATCGGTTCGGGGATAGATGCCACATAGGCGATTCGATAACGTCAGACCACGTACCTCTTCTTGTCGACACCGACATTCTCACTCCAAAACAACCAAACCCTCCAAGATCTATAAGAGACTATCGTCACGCTAACTGGACTGAATTCCAAAACTTCATCACACAAAATCTCCCAATGTTAGGCGAACTCGATACTAACGATAGTATCGACACCAGTGCAACCAATATCGAGAACCTCATCACTGAGGCGATCACGCACGCAATTCCACTCAAACAAATAACTTATACATCACCGGCACTTCCACAATACATCATTGCCAAAATTCAACAAAAACGACGTCTTCTACGTCAATACAAGGCCAACAGAAACCCACTAATCAAAACAGAGTACAACCGAATCTGTGCCAGGATAAAGAGGGAGATATCTGTCCTAACGGCTCGCCGGTGGGAAGAGACTACCTCAAAACTGGACTACAGAGACGGAGGTAAATTCTGGCAAAAATTCAAAGTCCTAACAAAACAAAAATTATCTCAACCATCTCATCTGTTGGTCAACAATCACATAGTCAATTCCCCAGAAGGGAAAGCCGAAGCATTCAAAAATTCGCTTCAAAACAATTTTCAAACGCCAGATAACCCGAACTTTGATCGCATATTTAAATTCAACACAGAATACATTGTAAATGTTACTCTCAACCACCACATTCCAGTCTATGATCCTATCATGGACCCCCTCACAGACAGGGAAACGGAGAGCTTTTGCCAAATCGGCAAAAACAGCGCTCCCGGACCTGATGGCATCAACCGAAGGTGCCTCAAAAAACTTCCAGAGAGTATCATCCCTCTTCTAACTAAAATATTCAATGCATGTCTCAAAAACAGCCATTTTCCTACTCCTTGGAAAGTGGCCAACACCATCATGCTTTTGAAAAAAGGCAAACCCCCAACCGACGTGGAATCCTACAGACCAATTTCATTAATCAATACTCTGGGTAAGGTTCTTGAGCTAATCCTAAAGGAGAGGCTCAATAACTTTCTCGAAAACCACAATATCATACCAAAATTCCAATATGGATTCCAGTCAGGTAAATCTACCAAACATGCATTAATAGATTTCACTACCAAAGTCACTCAAACCATCAACGATGGTTCTATCGCCATAGCCACATTTCTGGATGTGCAGAAGGCTTTCGACCAGGTCTGGCACGACGGGCTTGTTCGGAAACTTCTGGACATCGGGCTTCCATTGCAATTTACCAAAATTGTACACTCCTACCTCCACAACCGTACTGTCAGAGTGAAAATATGCGATCAAAAGTCCACCCCCTTCACTCCACAAGCTGGAGTTCCCCAGGGTTCAGTCCTAGCGCCGCTGTTGTACATCATCTACAACAGCGACATCACTAACCAAAATATCCCAGGTGCTCGGCTGTTTCTCTATGCAGACGACACGACTCTGCTCTCAACTACCTCTCGATACAACCCAAGACTCCTCTTCAGAAGAGCACAGGCTCTGTTGGACGGTGTCGGCGAATGGTGTTGTAAGTGGAGAGTCACGCTCAACGCGAACAAAACAACAACAATTGTGTTTCGCGCCCCTACTGTGTCAAATAGAATCATTCGCAATGAAGACGACCAATATCCTCTGAGTTTGTTGGGAGAAAGGCTTGTTGTTAGCCCGACTGTGAACTATTTGGGAGTACTGTTTACCAGGACTCTCAACTGGGACGCAGATCTAAAGGCAACTTTAGATAGGGTAAGGAACAGGGCCAGACTTCTCAACGCTCTCTCGGGAAAAATTGGCAAGACACACAAGAAGACTCTCATTCACACTTACAAGACCTTTATTCGACCCGTCATGGAGTACAAATCATGTATCTACTCTCTTTGCTCAAGACAAAAACAAGAGAGGTTGTTGAGGACGGAGCGCAGAGTCTTGCGTAGATGTAACTATGAGCACTGGCGATATCCCTCAAACGAAATCCATAACATCTCGAACATCCCCAAAATCACCGAGAGAATAAACTCTCTGAACAGGAACTTCACAATCAAAGTAATCAACGGCCCCCCTTCCGACACACAAGAATCTCTCAAATGTTCCTGTTCATCTTCCGGCCACGTACTCTACCGAAAGCCCAAACGCAAAAAGATTCACGTACCGTCCGCTCTAATGCAAACATGCATTGACGAACTCCCGGTAGAGTACGAAAACATCCTTGAGGCTACCCCGTTAGCCTTCCGTACCCACCTCTAACATTTCCTCTTCCTTACCCCGAACAGGGAGAAGTTGGTTTTTTGCGGTTTCCCAACTTCATTGCACAATTATACCTGTTCGTCCCAAGAAAATAGCCGCAACTATTTTCTCCACTCGAACGCTCACTGTCCACGCTGCGCTCAAAGCCACCTCCTGACCGCCGACGAGGGACGCAGGTTCGCCTGTCGTTGTACAATGGTTTCTAGGGAGCTTGGTCGAAAGCAAAGCACGGACAGTACACGTAAATGTCTATGGAACCAACACCAATCCATCAAACTTTCTTCTCTGTTGACTTCTGGCCTTCTGGACAACACCGTCTGGCATAACCCAGGATCCAAGAACACCAGGACACGGCGCTTGCCCCGGTGTGGTTTTCGGACTGTTTGCTTTGCTGCCAACACAATACATTCACCTCAAACCCTGAAGAGGACAAAATCCTAAACGGGGAAGCACATTGAACGCATTTCTTCTAAACATTATCTAGACAAGCAAATCAAACAATGTGGCATGGCAGACCATCCCCGGCTCACAAGTGAGACGCTGGTCTATGGGGAAAATGGACATGGCTCATAATATGAGTCGCTTGGTAGCGAACGGGTTGTAATAAGGTTTCTTTGAGACGTCGCTAAAATAAGGTGTGTCACTCAACCTTTTTTTAGTGGGTGGTTAGCATTATTTCCTTCGGTTTGTAATATCGATTATTTTTCTTTGAACTTGAGGTTGGATTGTGTATTGCGTGTATATAGGCTAAAAATAAAATAGTCACTCTGCTTCAAAATTTTTCTAAATATAATTTGTAATTTACATATGTAATATACTAGTACATTTTTCTGAAAATAGTTTTCGGGTTATTTATTATAATGATTTTTCAAGCTGCCACCATGTTATAATTTACAATGTCTAGAAAATATATTTAACAGTGCAATGTTTTTTATTCTCTTGATTTATATTTACCAACCTCCGAACCTGAATGGAATAACAATAATTCTCGGAAGAAGCAAGTGCCTTCAACAAAACCAAAGGTTTAAGTAATTGGGAGGACTATAAAAAAAGACAAGACTGCAGAAATGTCAAGGCTCCCTAAAGTTCTCTCAAAAGAACCTCAGATAAGTATTCCTGTAGCCCACTAAGACGCTACTTCTTCTTGTGGTGCTGTCTTTTAGTGGAGGTTAGCGACTATGATGGCAAATCTGTCTTTGTCCAGTGTGGCTCTAAATATAGGTATAGAATCAAGACCTGTCCAGTCTCCGATATTTCTAAGCCATGAAATCTGGCGCCTACCGGGACCCTTTTTCCTTCAATCTTTCCCTGAATGATAAGTTGCGCGAGACGATACTTTTCGTTTCTCTTTATGTATCCCAAGTAACTAACTTTTCTAACTTTGATGATCTTTAGCAGCAACCTCCCTATACGTATTCTCCTCCGAAGATTTTCGTTGGTGGTGTGGATTGCCCAAGGTATTTTCAAGATTCTTCTACAAAGCCAGAGTTCAAAGGCTTCTAACTTATTCATCAGCATTATGTTGAGCGTCTAGACCTTCCATACAAAAGTATTCACCATAAACAACAATGCAGAAAACGACATCTAAGGCTGAGATTAATGCTACTGTTACAAAATAAGCTTTGAATTTTGATAAAGCTTTGTTGGGCTATCTCTATTCTCACTCTTACTTCTTGTTGAAGGTATACTTCTTTAGGCGCGATGGAGAGAACTTTTATTATTCTGGGCGCATGCGCACAAAGACAGTATGTTGTAAGTTGCTAAATCATTCAAGTTATGTATGTATCAGCGCAAATAAGGTTTGAAAAGAATATGTTAGTGTTTTTAGTAAATACATATATTTAATATAATTTTTGTGTCTTTGGATTTGTCTTCCTCAGGAGTAAGATAATAAGTATTAAACATTTTTATATTGTTATACATCACTTGATCTATTTGTCACTGTGGTTTGTAATTACGTCCGAGAAGTCGTGTACACAAAGCCCTGATGGGTTATTGGTAGATCTTCTATATTTATGTTATGTTCTGTATGATACGCAAGAAAAGCTTCAGAATATCGTTTAGTAGAGTTTAGGGGCGCTACTAAAGCACACTAATGTGGAGACAAAATGAAGGCTGCATTGCTCAGAATCGGAACCATTAACGTAGACTCGGCATACTCACCAAAAAAGCGTAACGCGGAAAGCATGGAAACGGTCGATCGGTGGTCTATCTATCTCTTTTAATCAAACGATCCCGCGCATGTGACTGACAAAGATGGCTAGACCACTCGATCCTATGTCGACGTTACACCCTGATGCATTGAGTGGCATATCCCTAGCCAAGTCTATCCTTAACATGTCTCTGATCGGAAGAGGGGGGGTGGTTCCTTGGATCATTCTTACTATTGTTTGTTTTTTAACCAAGAAGAGTGATTCAAATTTACCGCGCTATATTGCTTGTTTGTAATTGGTCCAACCGCAGGCAAGTTTACTCCACTGTTATAAAATTTTGACACTAATGACATTTATCAAATTTTGACACTAGTGACATTTCATAGGTTAATTAAATTATATCGGCGATTTTTGCATAGAGAAACAAAAGTAAAATTGGAGAAAAAGAAAAAAGTTGTTAAGGTGGTACACTTCGCGTCATATAAAACTGGTACACTTTTTTTTCCCAATGTAAACCTGTGTTCAGACTGACAATTATTGTTCGTCAATCACTTCGTTGTTGCCATCACAGATAACGGAATTGCACTAAATCTAAATACAAAAAAATAACGTTTAAAATGTATATTTCGAATTGTAATACATATATTTAAACTACACACTTGTTCACTGTAAAAGTTATTCATTTTGTATTAATTTCAAACTAAATTTTTAATTTTTCCAGTGTGTTTTATTTATTCTACACAACTTAATGTGCACACCTCTCGATTTGACATTAAACATAATAATTTGAAGTCCTGTCAAGATTTATTATCTATCATTATTTTTGAATTGAAATATTTTCATAAATTATAATAAAACACGAATCAATGCATGGATACTTAATTGAGATGACGGAAAATTACAATTTTTTTAGTTTTTAGTATATTAAAAAATGCGGTCTGTCGCACAGCCCCGTTTTTACCTAGTTTGATATAATATTTTCGTTGAACTGGCAACGTTGCCCTAGAAATTGGAATGACACTTTGTGACAAGATCAACTTACACAACTTGAAAAACACGATTTTCGGTTATAAGAGTTGTACCAGTTTTTTTTTACGCTAAGTGTACCTAGCTATATAGTAAAGCTAAGCCAGAAATATTAGATGAAGAAAATAAATTAAACAGAATTTGTCAAGAAGGACGCCACTTTGTTTTTCTTTGAGAGACAAAGAAAACTCTTAAAACCAAAATATATTATATTCTTTTTCTCATGATCATCTTTCAGTGCGTCACAGATTTTCGATTTCTTTCTAACGCATTAAATTGTATGTGACAGAAAAAAAGGCACGTCGGTAATTACTTCTAGTTCTGTGATTATTCTAGTTGTCGATAGATGGCGCCATAATTTAAAAAAATAATTTTTTTTAATTAGATAATAATATTACAAATATAATCTGTATAATTTATAAGACTATACAAATCAAAGAAAATACCATTTTATAAATGCAAGAAACACATTTGATTTGTTTTTATTCTAAATTGAAAATAAAATGTGACAACTGTCAGATTTAACTAAAATGTCATGTTAGAATAAATGTCATAAATGTGTATTATCACGGACTTACCCTTTTTCCTATCATTTGTGACGCACTGAAAAATGATCATGAAAAGGACAATACCTTGTATGCTCGTTCACCAAACCTGAAATTATTTATATGTGGTCCATAGGCAAGAGAAAAGGAAGATTTTTAGAGAAATCAAAATACAATGTTACATACCAACCATTTTTATTATTAGCAGAAACAAATATTTAACTTCAATTTTGTTTCACTATACTTGCTTCGATTGTAGACTTTTAATAGAGGAAGCACTGTTTCTCAACGAACAATTTAATAAATTATGGATTTCTTCATTCCCATAAACCATAATAGGTAGGTTTCTCGACAATAAAGAACAGAAAACATACACATTTCACTGAAGACAGAAATTTTAAAAATGAATAACCCCTTTTTAAATTTCGTTGCAAAACGAAAATACAGCCGAACCATATTCTAGTCCAATCAGAGAGTGCAGCAAGCACCTCTACCGGTTTCGAAACTTATTAGTCTCTCATCAGGAGGCACATGCTGCTCTCTCTGATCCAACCAAAACAAAACCCCAGCGTGCAGTTCCGGATTGCAAAGAACGAAATGGCATAGATGCCCTAGCGGCAACTGCTAGCAAAAAGACTAAGTTTTCACTCTAATGGCATATAAAACAACATAATGCTATTCTACATCCCACCAGAATGAAAACAATGGGAACCTTCTCTGGTTACACCTCCGAGGCTTCTACAATTTGCAAGCCATACGGATGCTGAGACTAAGGAAGATGAGGGAATTCTACAATTTACAATTCACGTCACATCTGCTCAGCACGGTAAAGTTCCAACGAGAATGGTTCCCTTCATACTCCAATCAGAGTAAATGTAAATAAAAAATGAATAACCATTTTTAATTTCGTTGCAAAACGAAAATACAGCCGAACCATATTCTAGTCCAATCAGAGAGTGCAGCAAGCACGCCTCTACCGGTTTCGAAACATATTAGTCTCTCATCAGGAGGCACATATGCTGCTCTCTCTGATCCAACCAAAACAAACCCCCAGCGTGCAGTCCCGGATTGCAACGAACGAAATGGCATAGATGCCCTAACGGCAACCGCTAGCAAAAATACTAAGTTTTCACTCTAATGGCATATAAAACAACATAATGCTATTCTACATCCCACCAGAATGAAAACAATGGGAACCTTCTCTGGTTACACCTCCAAGGCTTCTACAATTTGCAAGCCATACGGATGCTGAGACTAAGGAAGATGAGGGAATTCTACAATTTACAATTCACGTCCCATCTGCTCAGCGCGGTAAAGTTCCAACGAGAATGGTTCCCTTCATACTCCAATCAGAGTAAATGTAAATCAAAAATGAATAACCATTTTTAATTTCGTTGTAAAACGAAAATACAGCCGAACCATATTCTAGTCATTATTGGTTATTAATTTTTGATTTACATTTACTCTGATTGGAGTATGAAGGGAACCATTCTCGTTGGAACTTTACCGCGCTGAGCAGATGGGACGTGAATTGTAAATTGTAGGATTCCCTCATCTTCCTTAGTCTCAGCATCCGTATGGGTTGCAAATTGTAGAAGCCTCGGAGGTGTAACCAGAGAAGGTTCCCATTGTTTTCATTCTGGTGGGATGTAGAATAGCAATTTGTTTTATATACCATTAGAGTGAAAACTTGGTCTTTTTACAGAAATTTTACTTGGTATTTAATAGAAATTGATAATGGGGCGGCAACAAGTCCCAATATCCGGTGAAAATTGCCCGACACTATCTGTCTTTTTAATAGCCAAACCGGTAATGATATCAACTCTCACGCCAGGAGATCTTTTCCCGGTAAAACAAAACACTCAGCCCATCGAACGATTTAATTAAACCAATAGAAAAAAATTATGAGACAGTTTGTGCAGTGATAAATATTAGAGGTGTTATTTTATTTCCTTCTCATGAATCTCATTGTAAACAAATAGTCTAATAATTATTTCACTAACAACGGCTAAACAAAATAAGTTTTTTTAATCTGAAGATGAACAAATAATGGACTATCGCCATATACTTAATACCTGGAAATGTACTACACAGCTAATTTGTTCAAGGATCACATAACATAGCACAGACACCACAATTAGGAGACAGCATTTAAATGGTCCAAATATTTTGAGAGTTGATGAGGTTGTACAAGCTATCAAACTATTAAAAACTATGCCACAGGACCAGTTGATCTATAATCTATACCTATGTATGCAAAAACAATCCAAGTTACTTAATGAAGAAAATCTAACCATTATTGTGAAGCTCATCCTTAACGATATTCACCATATGGACCAGATTCCAAAAGATTTGCTTCACTCTAAATTTATTGTTCAACCCAAAACACCACGTGCGACATTTTGCAATGACCGCGACTAATGAGCCACTTTTCAAAACTTTTCTTGAAAAATACTACATTATTAAGAAATGTGAAGAGGTCATCAGTGGTTGGAATCGCAATTTGTTTTCAAAAATGGACTTGCTACAAGTTGGTACGGGAGGGGAGTATGCAACCATTAATACAGAATTATATAGATCAAAGTAAGACGTTTTCTTTGTTTCATCGATTATGAGAAAGCATTCGATAACGTAAATCAAGAACTTTATAGAAAAAATATCTATAGTATTTTTACTATTCTTTTTCTCATGATCATCTTTCAGTGCGTCACAGATTTTCGATTTCTTTCTAACGCATTAAATTGTATGTGACAGAAAAAAAGGCACGTCGGTGATTACTTCTAGTTCTGTGATTATTCTAGTTGTCGATAGATGGCGCCATAATTTAAAAAAATAATTTTTTTTAATTAGATAATAATATTACAAATATAATCTGTATAATTTATAAGACTATACAAATCAAAGAAAATACCATTTTATAAATGCAAGAAACACATTTGATTTGTTTTTATTCTAAATTGAAAATAAAATGTGACAACTGTCAGATTTAACTAAAATGTCATGTTAGAATAAATGTCATAAATGTGTATTATCACGGACTTACCCTTTTTCCTATCATTTGTGACGCACTGAAAAATGATCATGAAAAGGACAATACAAAAACGTTATTACGTAGGTCAAAATTTTTGACGTAAGAGAACTGTCAAAACATTAGAATGTGACTTTCATTATTGTCATGTTTATTATAAACATGGCAATAATGAAAAGTCACATTCTAATGTTTTGACAGTTCTCTTACGTCAAAAATTTTGACCTACGTAATAACGTTTTTGTAGTAAAAATACTATACAAGAGTTATTGGGATTGGATGCCAAGGATATTAAGAGCTGTCACCAATCATAGTGTTGGAACCAGACGGCAACAGTATCTACGTCGTACGTCTTAAAAATTTCAACGAAACGGAAGATTTCTGACTGATCGCAAGTTGGATTTCAATCTGAGATACCTCTTTTACCCATGCCCTCTATCTAGGAGTAAAGATAGAGAGTGAGGTCTAGGATGTAAAAAGATGTCATATAGTCTGTTCGCTAAACTCAGACGCAACTTTCTAGATATTTTAGTCGGTAATTTTCCCAATTTTAGTAAAATTGGCAAAAAATAATTACTAAATGGTTAATAATCACTAAATAGTTAGTAATTTTGTCAATTTTTGCAAAATTGGCAAAAAACAAAAAAATTATCGACTAAAATATCTAGCCAGTTGCGTCTGAGTTTAGCGAACCGACTATAGCTGCGTAATCGCCAATGGAGAGGAATTCTCAATTCAATCCTGACTATCTAGCAGCTCACCTTACAAGACAATGTACGGTGAACATCTGCGCAGAAATGTTCAGCACGTTTAGTTATAAGATATTTACCTACAGTAAACAATCCATGTCATTTTAATTATCATTAAAATTCTGTGTGGTAGTGGTAAGACGAGTTTATAGTGGTATTAACGGTTACCGCATCTGTGATGTATTGATGTGATTCTTTAATTTTATCCCTTGTGGCATTACTGGGAATTACCTAGCATAAAATAAAATATAATCAAATCACTAATGTCATAGCATTGAGCACATGTTTTCGGTTTCTTTTCAATCTTATGAATTATATATCTCTATCTTTCTCTAGCTTGTCAAATAGTTCCAGGGACGGTTTTAGAAAATATTGTAAACATTCATCGGCAGTAGGTACCTCAGATTTGGCTAATCTCTAATTATAATAGTGTTTGATAGAAACGTATGAGTTAAATCTTATTTTTAATTAATGTTTATTTAACGCCAATCAGTAAACAGTCACAAATAGAGTATTTTACTTGTGTATACACAAAAACATTTCTCTCATTCCGTCATGTGAATATTGAAAAAATGTACCGTTCGTGAGAGCTGTATTTATGTAAGCTAAATAATATATTTGAACCTCGCAGCTAACGCCGCACAATAAATTAATTCAGTTATAAACCACATTGATTTATACAATTTTTTTACAAGGCTTTATTGTTGATGTAGTCACAAAAAACAGCCCAAGTCGTCCCTGCGGTTTGTTTCTGCCCAGTAACCTGTGTCCCTGTGTTGACTGTGATGCATTTCATTGGTTGATATCCCGTTACGTTTGTTCATTTGACTGGATTATAGCAATCGTGAAGAGAGATAAACGCACACCCTATTTAAAGCCAATAAAGACAAATAAAGAAGTCCGATACGTCCGATAATGGTGACTGTATATGCAAACACGTTTGTTTGTACACACAGTACGCATGCGCTTAGATGCATCAGTAAACGTTGTAGGAGGTGTTCGGTAGTTGTTTTTATTGTTGAACTATGTAAGATTATTAAAAAAATAGTGAATTAATTTTCTTGTGCATAGTGAAGTGCATCCTGAACTATCGTACACATATTTCATATTGGAATTTACATATTATCAACGGAAATGATTAGTTTCCATATACGTGAATTTTAGTGTGTCAATCATGGCCGCCCGAAAAAATTGACGAACAATATTATGAAATATATTATTATAATGTAAATCCATTGTATTTTGGTATCACATTGATTAATTGTTACTAAAAATCGATACATAATAAAATGGCTGAACCAAATTTTCCAAGAATTCCAAAGTAAGTTATAATTACACATATTTGATTACAATTATTGGAGTGTCACTTTCACCTTTTCAGCATTATGGTTTTCCGTCCTACCTGGGAGGAATTTAAGGACTTTTCCAAGTATGTGCAGCACATGGAATCAAAAATGGCTCACAAGGCTGGATTGGCAAAAGTATGTAGAACTTTTTTATCCCTATATTTTTGATCCCTTACAGAAATTCTATTGTTAAAATTCAATGTTACCTAATTCATAGAAAAATACTGTTCCGGTGACAAATTTAAACCAACACTTAGTTTATCATTTGATTTTCCTTTGTTGCATATCTGTAGGGTGTGTTGGGCATAGATAAATATTTATTCTTTTTAATTATTTAATTACATTATTTTTCCACATTACTTGAATGGTCATGTTTTTGTTGTATTTAAAGACGAGTGTCCATTTGAGACAAAATAGACCCGAGACTGCACTCACAAATGCATATTATGGGTCTGAACGAACTCTCTGAGACAAGCTATGACTTGTCGGCAACAAGACTGCGCTTGTCACAAGTAGACATGCTTATTTATGATCACAAGATTTAATCGCTGCATGCCCTGAACATATCCTGAACTTACCCAGAGGGAGATCGCCTGCGCATTAGGTTTTCGGAGTGAAAAATTTTACCTTTTTTGTAATGCGCAGGCATTCTCCATCTGGGTATGTTTGGGGTATACAAAGTGAAGAGGCCTCTATCTTCTATCTATGCCAGAAGTCCTGAGACTAGTCTCAGGTTGGTGTTTAGTGAAAAAGTAAATATTGACTTCCTAAAAAATGAGTGCACAACATTGGACTGATGATGAAAATTTGCAATTACAGTAGACTCGCGATTATCCGAGTCTGGGTTATCCGAGCCCCTCGGTTAACCGAGGCAAAAGTCATAACTGGTGAGTTACAACTTTCAACTTTGGCGCAACATCGCCGCCTCAAAAAGAGGAATGAAGCTTACGCAAAAATCAATCAAAGACTGTTTAAAACAATAACTGATAAGGTAAATGTTTTTATCTTTTACAGACAGTACTGTATTAGTTTTGTCATTAAAATATCCACAGTTATGGTTATTTACCTGTTCTTCTATCAATATAACCAATCTCAGTGTTAACTGAGTTTTTCAGTATCCGAGGTAGTCACTGTCCCAGTTACCTCGGATAATCGCGAGTCTACTGTAATTTCTCTTTACGAATTAAAAGAATTCTTATGAAATCTTTAAGACTGTATCACACTATGCATTTTCTTATATCATTTCTTATATTGTTTCTGATATAGAAAGTTATTTTTTATGTTTTCTTGTATCGTTTCTTGTACGTACATTTCTGTCCTGTATGACACTATGCAAGTTCTTTTACCAAAAATTGTATGTAATTCAGTATGTGATTGGACGAAATTTTGTTTGGCATCCTGTATCACATTACATTACATTGGTATGCTAATACTGCATCTTACAGCTGATTTTATAAAATGTTAACCAGCAGTTTAAATGTTTACATTGACTGTTTGATAAGGTTGATTATTTGTATTTTTATTTTGTTTTGATATTTGTGCTAAAATATTTGCATTAGAATTATCTTCATTTTGATCCAAATTAGGAACTATTATTTCCTCTATTAAAAAATTATGCAACACAATGCAAGCCAAAGTTATAGTGTGAACTTTACTGGAAGCTAAATTTATGGTTATTAATAGAACAGTAGTCCATATTTATAAGTATCAATAAAAAATTTACAAATATATAATACAAAAACACAAATAAAATCATTAAGACATAAATCATATGATTGCATTATCAGCTGCCATTGTGACATTATGTTTTACGTTTTTGCGCACAAATTGGTGCATTTCCTGTACAAGAAACTGTAGAGGACACAAATTCTTGTATCGTTTCTAATATAAGAAACTTTACCCTTGTTTGACACTACATTTTTTTGATTAACTATTTAGATGGGAAATAAGCCACAATTAAATTGAAAAAATAATTTTATTAACGTTTTGAGTTTTTTATTTTTTATTTCTCCTTGCATTTGGTTGTCTTTTTAGCCTTCCGATGACCAACCTTTTTTTGTTACACGGATGACCAAGGGGGGAAAATGACCCCAGGTCAAAAATGACAATTAAAAAAAAATGAAATTTTTTTTTTTATTTATTTATTTTTTTATGGCATGGACTTTATGTCATTCAGCCAGTCACAACATGAGTATTAGTGTCATGTGTAGTGTGTATGTTGAGTAAGTGTCTTGTTACTTTGCAAAGTCACCGTCCTTGTCTTTGCAAAGAGAGGCTAATTGTATCCAACGTCTGCGGTCCCTCCGGTGAGTAAAAAAAATGAAGTTGTAAGAAATAAAATAATGTAATCATAATTTTAATGTTGGTATTGTGTCAATAAATGATTAGTAATCTTTAGTAAAAAATATTTTTAATTATAACTGAAAAAAAAAACAGGAAACATCATTTTTGATTTATTTATTTATAGATTTAGAACTAATTTCAAAAAAATATACTAGTTTACATCACCACAAGTATAACAAACAATTTGTTTTAAGATATTCGAATGTTCCTTGCATCAAAAAGTTTACATTTCTCGCATTTGGATGTGACTTTATTGTCTGATGAGCGACTGCAATTTTTACATCGGCCACGTTTCCTAGGTTGGCTCCTTTTAGTTGACTCTGTGCCTCTTCAGAATCCTCTGAAAACTTTGATAATACCATATCTATCGCCGTTTGAACGTGTTTATGTAACCCTTGATGCGGTTGAGATTGTATGAAGGGTGTAACTAGCTCAAGAGCCAAATCTTGAAGAAAGAGCCTCCTTCGAAAAGATTTTCCTTTTTCATATTCTTCATATTTATCTACGTACAGAGCAAATGCATTGATACCACCTATGTCAATAAAATTGAAAAATGTAACTAGAGGCCACCGCTTTGTATTACGATTGCATGAATATTCCTTGACCATTTTATCCAAAGTGTCTACTGCACCTTTGTGTTTGTTATAGTCCAAAATAATTTGAGGCTTATAGGCTGTTTCTTCACCAGAAACATTTAGGTCACAATGTTGTGTGCTGAGTAGCAGAACGCTCCTATTTTTTTTTTGGTACATAAGAAACTAAAATGGCATCTTTTGTATACAAAATTTCGCTTGAATGTTCCGCTCGGTTTTTGTTGGGAATAAATTGTTTGGGTACCTCTTTACGATGTTTTCTAATTGTCCCAGTAAGTGTTTTGGATTGTTGTAAAAGTTCCTTCGATAACATCATCGATGTGAAAAAGTTGTCCGTGGTTACACCATAGCCAGATCCTAATCCATTTACCAAATCCAAAACTACACGCTTACCTAAAAAAAGATCATTTAGCACTACTTATAAGATATCGTTATATATAATTATTACCTTGCTCTTTTTCTGGTATGTTATTTGTCATTCCTGTGTAGACTTGTAGATTCCAGCAATAGGTATTATTCGAATCACACAATGAATAGGTATTATTCGAATCACACAATGCCCAAATTTTTATGCCATAGAATAGAATAGAATAGAATACTTTATTGGTATAGCTTTACAGCTGCCATCATAAAGATGGATATACACGTCAGATATACAACACAATATAGTCACAGACACATAATCAAATACCTATACATACACTTAAATTTTAGATTTAACATAATGTACATTGATAAATATGAAAATTATTAATATTAGACAGAACTCATAACAGCAATCTAGTTGCTAAGTATTCTTCTACACTGTAGAATGCATGTTTACATAGTATACTTTTCACAATTCTTTTGAATTTCACCGGATGCAAAGATCTAACTTCATTTGGAAGATGATTATATAGCCTGACCCCCACATAATCTGTGGACTTCTCAAATTTGGATAGTTTGTGACCAACAGTAACAAACTGATTGGCATTCCTAGTTGAGTATGCATGTAAATCAGAATTTCTCTTGAATGAATGTAAATTATGCTTAATATACAATATGGATTTCAAGATATATATGGAAGGCAACGGTAAGATATTGTTATTAATGAAAACTTGCTTACAAGTATGCCCAAAAGGAATATTGAAGATAAGTCTAATAATTCTCTTCTGTTTAATAAACACTGTGTCTGATTTTGTGGAATTACCCCATAACGTAACATTATAAGTAAGGTGACAATAAACCAAAGAATAATATACATTAATGAGAGTTTTAATACTGAGTGTTCTCTTCAACTGTACTAAAGCATAGAATGAACAATTTAGTTTCTTATTAACATATTCAACGTGAACATCCCAACTCATAAACTGGTCCAAGAATACACCTAAAAATTTTATGTTTGGAATATTTACAATTTCAGGAATAGACACAACTGGCATATTTCGTTTGCATCTAAAATGTATATACGATGTTTTATCAATATTCAGTTGTAGCAAGTTTTGTGTACACCATGTTTGGAATAATCTGATAACCCTTGACACTCTATTTTGAAGCTCTACGTATGTATGTGCTGATACAATCACAGATGAGTCATCTGCGTACATTACAATGTGGTCATGAGTAATATGATCGGGTAGGTCATTGACAAAAATAAGAAATAGCAGTGGTCCCAACACAGATCCCTGCGGCACTCCTACATCTACACTGAAGATGTCTGACCTTTCCTTGTTTAATTCAACATAGAATTTCCTCTCCAGAAGATATGAGTTCAATAAATTTAACATGTTACCTCTTATTCCGTGGACATACAATTTGTTAAGGACAAATTCAAATTTAAGACTGTCGAATGCTCTGGAAAGATCAAAGAAGATACCCACTACAAGAAGACCATCATCAAGGTGCCTATAGACAGATTCCATAAATACTTCAGTAGCCCCCTCTGTTGATCTTCCGGATCGAAAGCCATGCTGTTCTGAACACAGTGCATTATTTTTGTCCAAAAACTGTATGATCCTAGTGTAGTAAGCTCGTTCAAAAATTTTTGAAATTACATTTAACAAAGAAATAGGTCTATAATTATCAATACAAGTGTGATCGGATTTTTTATATACTGGAACAATTTTACTTAATTTTAGGTTTTCAGGAAATTCACCTGTGTTGTATACTAGGTTAATTAAATATGCCAGCGGTTCTGATATAACATCCTTGATGTGTTTGATCATTCTTGTGTTTAATTCATCATTTCCAAAAGAATGTTTATTTTTAAGACCACAAATAATATCAAGAACCTCATCAGATGTTACTGGAAAATAAACAAAACTGTCTATAGTCCACCTATGTGATAAAGTACAGTTTTGAGGGTTATTGTCAAGCCTATTTTTTAGTGCATTATTTCTGTCATTGAAATGGCATGCAAAATATTGAGCTAAATTTTTATCATCAGATATTAGTTTGTCTTCAATTTTGAGTTTAATTTTATTAGTACTTTGCTTTCTCCCTATAGTTTTATTTACTATACTCCACATAGTTTTTTGTTTATTATTACTACTTACAATTTGAAGATAATTGAATTCCCTTTTCTTTTCAGCAATAAGATTATTGTATTCCTTCTTGGTAGCTTTATACTCATTCCAGATGTTACTATTATTAGAGTTTTTAGCTTCATTAAATAGGTTTTTTAATTGTTTACTCCTAGCATATATGTCATGATCAACCCAACCTTTACTTTTATGCACGTCCTTACCTATTTTACTTTTAAGGGGACAGTTTGAAGTAATAGCAAAGTTTAAAGTATCCATAAATTCGATAAAAGCGTTATTAGTATTACTTTCATTGTATACCTCGCAAAAACCAATCCTCATTAAGTCTTGTTTTAGGATGTCTAAATTATTATCATTTAAACACCTAAAACACTGCTGTTTTATATTAGATTCCATCCTATCCTGATTACGACCTACAACAATGTCAAAAATAATGGCAAGATGGTCACCCATATTGGGTTGATTGACTTGACAAGTATGATTCATAGTGATATTATTAGTAGCAATGTAGTCAATTTTTGTTTTTGTTACTTTATTGTTATTCATGAAAATACGTGTTGGTATATTTGGGATATTAAGAGACAAACCAAACGATTGAAAAAGATCATCTAATCGAAGTTTTTCATTGCTCTGAATTAAGTAGTTGATATTAAAGTCTCCACAGAGATAAATTTTATCAACACGGTTGTGAAAATGACCTAAAATATTAAAACAATTATTTATAAAAGAATCTAGATTGCTGTTAGGCGTTCTGTACACATTAATGACTAGAAATTTACAGTTACTGATTAAAATAGTCACAGCACAACATTCAAAGCTTTCTTCCTCAGAGAATTTACGGCAATCAACGACTGAGACTGCATACTTGTCTGTCCCAGATTTAGATAAAATAAGAGTTCCACCATGTATTTTATTTTTTCTAGTAAAATGGGTTACTAAAGTGTACCCTGGGATATAAATAAGATTAATATTATCCTCATTACACCAGTGCTCCTGAATACATAGAATGTCAGGTTTTTCAGCATTAGAAAAAAGCTCAAGATTTAAAAGTTTGTTTGTTAAACATTGTACATTAACCGAGATTAACTTCAATTTAAAGTCATTTACTATACGTGAAATAGTTGTATTGCTTGAGGACCCACCTAATGCGACAGCGTCCTCCTCATCTTGAAAAAACGAGACTAATGCTCCGCTGGGCCAGATTTCTCGCTTCCATGCATTCTTAATTAAGTCTCGTCTAATGGTCACTTTCATGGATGCATATATGTCAGGTTTTTTGGACTGATGGATTTCGCATTTTATGCCATCTAAATGATTTTCCAGGAACTTTTCTAATTGCTCCGGTTTTGTATCAGGCTTTAGGCGAGTCACATGTAGGTTGATCATTTGTGGAACAGCCTCAATGTTGCAAGGTGACTCGGTACTTCCAACTAAGAACTTCCTCTTTTTTCTATGAGCTACCTGTGTCCACGCACCGTTGCTTGAAGACTCTGAAAGAACCGGAGCATTATTTTCAGTGTTCAACAGATTATGTAAAACAGTTTGAGTTTTGGCTTCTTGCATTGCGGCACTCATTTGTCTTGATGTAATGTATTTTTTTTCATTTGGCACTTCATTTCCAAAGTTTGTCGATGTTGAGGATCGCGCTAGCGTTCCGTCTGCAGGAATTTTAGTCACTACTAATTCAGTTTGTTTACTATTAGTAAGGTCATTAACATTTTGTAGTTGTTTATCATCTTTACCAGGGGAAGTCCAGTTTTTTCTTTTGTCAACGTTAATTACCTTGAATTCAGGTTCTTTAGTTTTTTGTTTTACTTTTTCTTCAAGGAGCTCGTTAGTTCTTTTTAACAATTGATTATTATCAAATAAAATTTTATATTTTTCCTCTTTTTCACTTAAAATTGTTTTTAGAAAATCAATTTCCAACTGTAGGATATGTGCATTTACCTCTTGAGTATGACTTACTGAGTTTCCTTTGGGATTTTCAGATTGTTCACATGTCTCACATACAATTCTAGTATCACATAACTTTATACATTTCTGCTTTTTTCTTGATGAACAAGATAAATGAAAAATACTTCCACATTTTATGCACACTATAACGTTAGTAGTTTTCTGGCAACATTTGAATGCTTTTTCCTTAAAATTCTCATCATTTACAGAGAGGAGTAATTTCACGTGCGCATCGTTCGGCGCCATCTTGATACACTGTTTATCTGGCTTAGATTTCATATATACTCTGAATGGACATCTTCCACGAAAAGGCACAAGCTGTTCATCGATACAAACATCAGGGCTGGGAATATACGCCTTTTTACAGTTGGAGGAAAAAATGTCATGTATCTCTCGAATGGAGCTAACTTATCCAAAGCGCGTCTTTCTGGGCGTGTTGTGAGATCGTCAAAGCTTAGAAATCGAAGCAAACATTTCATTCTGTTACAGGACATTGTTGCACGGAAAATAGGTCTCTGAAACACTGGGTTTTTTGTACTCCACAGCTCCAAAATTGGTTCGCGATTTGCCTTGAAGCATCCGGCAATAAGCAATAACCCGATAAATGCACAGTTCTTCTTTAGTGACAGGGTTCCAGTTATCGCCTAAAATTGATTGTGCGCGAATATTAGTTTCACGAATGACAATGTCTATAATTTCATCGGAAAAGAAGAGTTTGAAAACTTCTGTCTTAGTGGTAAAATTTGAGCTGTACTCAGTTCTGCCAGGCCTTTTATTTAGGATGTTTCTTGCTAAACGTTTAGACCTTTTAGGTTTCTGTCTATTCCACAATGTGCCATCTTTTGCCAAAATAGGTGCCCCTTGATTTGAATTGTCGTCACTTTCTTCTTCAGTATCTGTTGAACTGTTTTCTTCATCTAACAATACATCCTCGTTTTCTGATACTATTTCATCTTCTATATCATCATAAAAATCGCTAGCAGTAACAATTTCCTGTAGCTCAGCCTCAGTAAGATATTTGCGGGCCATATCTCATACACAAAATACTAAGAAACGATCATATATGCCAGGATATAATACTAATCACTAACTAACTGGAGCAAACAGGAATGTCATGATTCGTAAATAACAGGCACCACAGTCTAAAAATAGATTTTGATAATGCGTAGCGTAAAACTACTTGGAATAACACATAATAGACAGTATTTTACTAAACATCAACTTCAGAATATATTTTTTATTCGTAAAATACAGGGAATTTTTTTTATTTCAAAATATGAGGATATCTAGAATGATATTAAAGTCAAATAAAAAAATAATGAGTTAAAAATTTAAAATACTTTTGAAGTTATTAAAGAAAAACATACGCTGGGGTCACAATTTCCCCCGCTTGGTCATCCGAAGGTTAAAGACAGATCACATGCTATGATTTTTTTGTGACGGATATTCTTGAGTTGGGATTGATTTCATGTAATCGAATGACTTTCTTTTAGTAAAGTCGTCCCAGGAACGCAACTCATAAATATTGGCGATATCATTTTAAAGTCTTGTACTTTAAAATGTATAATATACGTCTGAATTGCCAATATAAATGAGTCAGATTAAATAAATTAATAAAAGAATTTTTTTACTTAGCAACAACATTTTTATTTAATTAGTAGTATTTTGTATTTTGACAACGGCACCCGATTTGGGCATCGAAACGTTAATAAAATTATTTTTTCAATTTAATTGTGGCTTATTTCCCATCTAAATAGTTAATCATAAAAATGTCACAAGGAAATCATAGAGGTATATATTAACATAGAGTGAGCCTTCACTCCGCGCGTCCTGACGACAAGATCTCTTCGACTGGTTTGCGCTATCTCTTTCTAGCACATTGTACCGAGAAACTTAGATGACATTAAGGTGTGAGTATAGGCACGAAAGAGGAGGACAACTATCTAACTGACAACGCAGCTTAATATGCGTAAGAGTGAAACAGCACTAATCCAAAGAAAAAAGATGGTGTCGTCACTTCACTTTGAATGACACTCTCTCTATGTCAATATATACCTCTATGAAGGAAATAGCTTCAGAATTCCATTTTTGTTATATCAGAAACTATATAAGAAATGATATTGTCCTTTTCATGAGCATTTTTCAGTGCGTAACAAATGATAGGAAAAAGGGTAAGTCCGTGATAATACACATTTATGACATTTATTCTAACATGACATTTTAGTTAAATCTGACAGTTGTCACATTTTATTTTCAATTTGGAATAAAAACAAATCAAATGTGTTTCTTGCATTTATAAAATGGTATTTTTTTTATTTGTATAGTCTTATAAATTATACAGATTATATTTGTAATATTATAAAAAAATTTTTTTTTATTACGGCGCCATCTATCGACAACTAGAATAACTAGAATAAATGTTGTAAATGTCTGTAATCACGGACGTGCCTTTTTCTCTGTCACATATAATTTAATGCGTTAGAAAGAAATCGAAAAACTGTGACGCACTGAAAGATGATAAAGAATACAAGAAAATGCATAGTGTATTCATCATACGGCGTTTACCACACATTACACAGGAATCGCGAAAAAAATGAGTTTGTGCGATGAGATTTCAATAAAATTTAACAATTGTGATGCAAACGAAGTACAAAGAAAGTTACACAAATTATATTTTTGTAAACCTGGTGCTATACTTCTCTTCTTCTTTCTCGAAACTCCTTATGCCCCTCAAGGGGTGTCAGAGGTTTTATTCATCCTCTTTCTATATCTTCCATTTCTTGCGGTCCTTTGCTAACTCTTTCATTTGTTGATGTGTTTTTCCTTTTTCCTGTCCAATTTCGATAATCTGATTTATCCATCTTTTCCTTGGCCTCCCTTTCCTTCTTTTGTCATATCTTTTTGATTCCATCACCTGCTTTGGTAGTCTTCCCTAGTCCATTCTGTTAATGTGTTCATAAATACTGTAGGGGAGGTACTGTGGTTCTCAAGATACAGCCAGTTTCATAATTATTGAGTACCAATTCAAATGGTGAACAATGATGGTCAAAATCTGGTGCAATACTAAATCTAAAAACAGTCCAAATTGCACATTCAAAATAGACATTTGAAAAAAAAATTGAATTGCTGTGCATCCTACAACCGCAACTCATTTACGAGAGCTGAACCAGCTCTTAAGTCAATTCAATGATCCACCCAACACTTTTTTTCGCATCCAAAACTTTTTTTTCATTTTTGCACAATTGTATGCACAATTATAAAAGCTAGTGAGTCCATTTTGAAGAATGAAAATATGTATAAGCACGATGAAGTCACATAGTGGGCTCTTTGTTGACTCTCTAGTGGACACGGAATAGGGAACTTGCATAAAATTTTAAATTTGAAAATATATGTAATAAATGGTATAGATCACAACAAAACATAATTTAAAACATATATCAAAGAAAAAAGATTTATTTTGTCTTTCGTTTGGCCCCTAAAGACGATTAAAATCGAGAGAAAATTCAAATAATAGCAGGCAGCCCAAAACGCACCCTCATTGGTTGTGACTTCATAGTATTATAGTATTTGATGTCCTCGCCATTAATTCATTAGGTTTGGCATTCGTTATGACACTCAGGGCCAGTTGTTCGAACGCTAATCAACAATGGTCACTATCAAATATTTAATTACTGCCACAACTGTCAATGTCAACTTTGGTTGGGTTGCTGAAAACATAATTGATTATAATTTTATTATGAGATTAGTTAATCAATTAACATAACAATTATTAACATAATTGATTAACTAATTTCATAACTGTAATCCATAATATCGTCGGTCGAGTGTTATAATGTTCTATCAGCACTTTTGGTGAAAATCGGGATATGTACAGAATTTGCTTAAGGGATGTCATATTGTTCTATTAAAATCGACTCCTGCATAAATATTTTATCGTATCTTTAGATTTAGACAATATTAAATTGTTCTAAATGACAAATTTAAAAATAGCTTAATATTATAATGTTCTATCAGATGCGACCAATAGCAATCCGGTATTTCTGCTGTTAGAACATTATAATTTTGAGATTCGAATAAGAGATATTTTGAAATTTCGTTGAATGTGCAAAAGTTCTACGATTTGTATCCAGAATTGTGTACTGAAAGAAATCTAGTAAAGCAGTTGAGATATTCTTCTCCCAGAATACATTATATTGAGCTGAAATACCAGCATGATGGACATGGACCCTTCACTGAAGTTGCAATTCTATTCAAGCGTCCAGTACGAAAAACAAACAGATTTTGTCTAAGCACCACTTCAATATCTTTACCATCGATAAAATCTTGTGATCAACCCAGGGAAATGCTTACTACCTTTAGATAAACTACTGCATTTAAAAAAAAAACTTTATAAGTTTTTGTCACCTGTGGACTCCCAGTTCATATAACCTTTTTTAAGCAATATCAATTATGCATAAGTTTTTGCAGCGCAATTATCCAAACAAAAGAAGGGTCGTTTAACTAATGACAATTTAGACAATGAAATACCCTCAACATCAAAATGCAACTCTTCCGACATTTCAAAGCAATAGTAAATTTAGCCAAATTCTCGTAAAGAATTATTAAGAAACTTGTGTCTTTTGATTACTTTGAATTTTTTCCTTAATTTATAAGTTTATTAGAATATTAAGTACACGACACGATGTTGTTAGAACAATTTCGTTACATTTTTGTAAAAGTTAATGTTTCTATAAAATCATAATGTTCTATCAACATTTTATAATTTTTTTCAAAACACGTTTTGTTTGTTAAATAAATACTAAATAAATAAAATGTTATAAATAACTCTTTATTATTTCATTATACATATAAAAATTAAAAATTTCTATAACCAAAGTGCCTCAAAGTGAAAATACAGTGAACATTTTTTTAAATTGCTTTTCCTGCCAAACTGTAAAATATGCTAATACAACATTATAACACTCGACCGACGATATGTTTTCAGCATCCCAAACAAAGTTGACATTGACAGTTGGTGACAATAATTAAATATTTGATAATGATCATTTTTGATTAGCGTTCGAACAACTGGCCCTCAGTCAAATAAATATTTTGATAGTTGCTATTTCTGAGTTATATTTGAGTTTTTGTTAAGACATACAATTCAATTTTATTCAATTCCAATTCAATTTATTAGCCAAAATTTACAATTTTAAGTACATATAATATAATATACAGAAAGACACCTAGATGTGAAAACATCTGTGTGTGTCTATAGAAAAATCCTAAATAAATATAGATTACTTATAAACAAACATAACTCAAAAAAAAACAAAAAAAAAACACATTCGAGAATCAAAATTATTTGGAATTTAAACTTAAAACTAAGTAAACAGCATATCTATATAATATAATAATATGTAAAAAATCCAACTTATAGGTATTAAGAATTCCAAAATCAAAAAAAGAACATTTTTTTCAGGATTTACAATTCAAATTGTGTTTTGTTTCCAGTAATACAATCAACTACCTTTTTACGGACACAATCAACATTTTTATGGATTTGATTTCTTTTATTTTGTTTGGTAGTAAATTATAATACTTGGGTGCCCTAAAAATCACAGAATGTTGGCTTATTCCTTGACTTAACTGTGGTAAAACTAAGCTTCTTTTGATGTTACCTCTAGTTTGATAATTATGTTCTATTAGTGTCTGTTTGGAGAAATTTGTATGAATATATGTGCAACATGTTGAAATGTAGAGTGTTGAAATATACATATTATTACAATGGCATATGATTATAAAATATAATGATGTGATGTCACAAGTGTTCGCATACTTTTTAGGTCATTAGAAAAGGTTTAAATACACAGAAGATTTTAAATTTGTACTTCTAAGTTATTATGAGTTTTTGAGGCGTCAAGTTTAAACAAAACTGAACAGTATTATGCAATAAAAAAAAATGTGCAAGTTCCCTATTGTTTTGGTCTCAAGACGTAAAGTCACCAGTGAGTCTCCATTGGCGATCTCATGATTGCAACTGATCTTAAATAGATTACACCTTGAAACTAATCTCATAGGAGTGGATTGCAAATAAATAATACATAAACCTATAGTTCTCTTAAAATACCTATTGATGAATTGCTTTTTATTTGTCACATAGTTGTCATTGTTTAGAATGTTTCTTATTTAATATTCTCACTCTGTCTTAGGTTATTCCTCCTTCAGAATGGGTGCCCCGCAAGTCTGGATACAACGTTGACGACCTAAAAGTGACTATTCCTGCCCCAATTTGTCAAGTCGTCACCGGTAAACAAGGACTGTATCAACAAATTAATATTCAAAAGAAATCAATGACTGTAAAGCAGTACCAAGAACTGGCTAATTCGGAACGTTATGCTACTCCGAGACATTTCGATTACGAAGATTTGGAAAGAAAATATTGGAAGAATATCACTTACGTTGCTCCTATCTACGGTGCTGATGTTTCTGGAAGTCTGACAGATGAAAATGTCAATGTAAGTTTTATTGTGAAGTGTTTTCTTAATTAATTATTGATTTATTTTGCAATACTTTTTTTACAATGTTGCCTGAAGAATTTTATAAATAGTTAGGGAAAAGAAGATTATGGCATTTCATTAACACGTTCACTACTAATAGGGTACTTAAGTTTCTTCCCCACAGACCATATATGAGTTGCTTGGTAGCGAACGCTTTAATATTGTTCTGAAACTATTTTCTTGTGGCATCTTAATGAGATTTACTATTTTTGTTGGGATTAAGCCACAATTTTACTTTGAAATTAAGTTTATTTGACGTTTCGATTTTTCCACTTCAGAAATCATTCTCAAAATACGATTTTTTAATGATATTTTGAGAACGATTTCTGAAGCAGAAATCGAAACATCAAATACTCATTTTTAAAGTAATTGTGGCTGATTTTCAACAAAAATATTAAAATGTATGTATTTATTAGTGTACACACTATGTACATTACTTAATTGTTCTGTATTTTAGGAATGGAATATAAACAGATTGGGAACAATACTGGATTACGTTAATGAAGATTATGGCATTTCTATTGAAGGAGTTAACACTGCTTACCTGTATTTCGGTATGTGGAAAACTACATTTGCCTGGCATACTGAAGATATGGACCTCTACTCGATAAACTATCTTCATTTTGGAGCACCAAAAACTTGGTAAATAAGGATATTTGGGTTTATTTTACAAAATATAAATTGTATAAAAAAACATGGGTAAACAAAAACATTCTAAGTCTTCAAAACTATTTTAGTGGAAAACTGAAAAAACTGTATAAATCTGTATGTCATTTCAATAAATACCAAAAAATTTGGGAGCCTTTTTGATACTTTTATATGAAATAATTATTGTTTCTTAGTACAAAGTAATATGTACAGGTCCTGGAGCGAACCATGACCGGTGAGAGAGATACTCTCTGTGTAAAGTTTAGGTGGATGTACGACTGATGACAGCATTTGTCACCAGCCATGGTTCGTTCCAGGAGCTGTATATACATAATATGTATATAGTATTTTTACTACAAAAGCGATATTACGTTGGTCAAAATTTTTGTAGAGAACTGTCAAAACATTAGAATGTGACTTTTCATTATTGCCATGTTTGTAATAAACATGGCAATAATGAAAAGTCACAGTAATATCGCTTTTGTAGAAAAAATACTATAAAAACATTTTGATGGAAAATATATAAATATCATATTATGATATTTATCTATTTTTCATCAAAATTTTTTGTTTACCCTGATTCAAATAATATATGTTATACAATATATTGGGGCATGTACCTAACTTTAAGGAAGGGACGTTTTTTAAAGGGTGCTTTGTTTTCCTACATTTAGATAATGTAAACCAATAAAACTTCCTAAAGAAACGATGACAAGTCTTAAATATTTGTGTGTATCGCCTTTCTCCTTTTAACAACTTATTCTATGTTGGGACTGCATAGAAAATATTTCTTTATTGTGTTCTTATAAGATGTGTGATCTCTAATCTAAAATTTGATTATTTTGTATAATTTGTCACATGATCTACAAATCTATGTCTCGCTAGATTTGATATTTCTCTTCCTTTTGTTGTTTAATGCTGCAGTGACTCACTTAATACAAATTCTGTCAAATTTAATGCACATTTTTTCATTTTTTGTGTCTTGGTATTCAAATATCCATTTATACTTTGATACTGTAGTTCACATTTTTCCCTTGATTCTTTAAATGATACAGTGACTTCTTTCCTGCAAAGTTTCTATTTAGTGTTCATTTTTTTTCTCTTTGTCTCTCTCCCTTTTTGTTCTTTAATTATACAGCCCCTCCCTAACTTGCAAATACATATATGTATTTAACTTTTGCAAACATACTCAAGATAATAGTTCCTTCTATGTTTTAGAATACTTGATGGTAATGTTCATAAGATTGGAATGTAAAATTTCATAATCACTTAATGATAAAAAAACGTAAAATTCTTGAGTCTTGAGTCATTCTTGTTTCTGTTTCTTTCACTACATTATTGACATATTTCTGATAAGTGTGCATTGTTTAGCTCTAATATAGATAACATGTTAGTATTAAAAGATTTATGATTAATCAAGTAAATTAATGTACCAATTAACATCTAATAATGATTATTTCATTTTGCAGGTATTCCATTCCACCAGAACATGGTAGAAGATTAGAAAGACTTGCAAATGGATTTTTCCCAAGTTCCTACAAGACCTGTCAGGCTTTTTTGCGGCACAAAATGACATTGATCTCTCCTCAAATTTTAAAGCAGTATTCAATTCCTTACAACAAGGTAAATACAAATATGTCATCAGCTATTTATAATAAAAAAAGGTTGGTTAGGTCACAGAATAACTAACCATACAGAAGCGAAACTGACTGTCGTTTCCATTGATTGTGTGGGAACCGAAATATTTGACCTTGAGCCCTAGTTACAGAATGGAACTTGATGTTCTAAGGAATAGACCAATTCAAATGATATGATATTTTGACAAGTAGTTATTAATTAATTTTGAAATATAAAATTTAACTATAAAATATAAATAAACTATAAAATAAAACATATATAAATATAAAATTTAACTAAAAACAACTGTCACTGTCAGTCTAAAAGTGAGGTTATACCAGTTACATTGACACATGAGCATGAAAATTATGTTACCATTTGGGGCCTGAGTTTCGCTTCTGTATGGTTAATTATTCTGTGGTTAGGTCTTATTGTACTATTAACAAAGATCGTTTGTTATCCAGAGGCATTTTATAAAGAATTTTACAGAGAGACTTTAAACTGAATTTCTGCATCCTTTAACTTGAAAACAAAAAACTATCTTTACATATTTTTGATTTGAAGCACATTTAGATCGTTACACATCAATTTTTTACATGGATTTTAGATTAGAGTATGCAGAAATTCAGTTTAATCCTCTTCTATAAAATACGATACAGGGTTTTCATACTAAGCCATCGATATAAAAGTTTAAAGGAGGTTCCATGTGGTATTTGTAGTGTATTATTTAATATTTTTATTAAATACGAAGTTATACTTATAGTATTTATACTAAACTGATTCTAAAAACCATATTTACTCTTTATATGTATAGCGATACGCTTTAATTACTATTTTTGCTAATTTTATTTTCTTAATTGTTAATAACTTTTCTCAAAATGAAACATTAGTCATTTAAAACTCAGATGTAATATACAAACCATATGCCAACAAGGGCCGTTGATTTCGAGAAACCAAAATGTATCCCTAAACAGATTGTATAAAATTAATGTTTTTTCAAGAAAACACTAATTGATTACGATGTCAGATCGCCACACTCTTTATGTCAATTTCTTAAAATACAAAAAGGTTTTCATCTTTTAAAAGGCAGATGCAGTAATTTATGGCCCTTTCTGGCCATTATCGCAAAACCAGTTGACATAATAGTTGGTGGTCCGAATGTCAGTCTCTACACAGTATGCGAACGATGCAGACACACCCTCGCTCGCGCTAACAAACAACCCTCTTTCGAGATATAAGCAAAACACCGCTTGTTTACCCAAAATAAATAAATATATTACTGTTCGTTGTTACACTTATTTTTTATTAATTCCGTCAACCACATCACGGGAATATTTGTTTAGAGTAACAAGCATGCTTTAATAAAGAAAAGACCTATAAATAAATAAAATATAAAATCAATGAATAAAATATTAGAAGACGAAGAAATCCCATTGCAGCAAATTCAATAGAGTTGAATTGTCCTAAAGTGGACTTTAAATTTAAGTAGATACCTTTACAATGCAATTCCTATGAGTAATAAATGTCAACTTTAAAGTGAACTTTAGTTAATGTTCACTTTAAGTTGATTATGAAACTGGGCGTTAAGGATTTTAAAGCTTTTTTTTTTGAAAAAAAAAGGGGGAAAACAGATTTGGTATTTCAATATTCTAGAACTTTCTCTATAAAATAAATGCACAAGAATAGACAGAAACATACCTATTTTATTTCCATTTTATAAAAACGGATGAGGGCTAGGATTATGGAATTTTCCAGAATTTGACCAATGCAAGATCATTATAGATGTTTATATATTAAGTACATATTTTGTTTTAGATCACTCAAGAGGCTGGTGAGATCATGATAACTTTTCCCTATGGTTACCATGCAGGATTTAACCATGGTTTCAATTGTGCCGAATCTACAAATTTTGCACAAGAACGTTGGATCGAATATGGAAAGCGTGCTTCACAGTGTACATGCAGTAAGGATATGGTAAAAATTTCTATGGATACATTTGTTAAACGATTTCAGCCACACAGGTATTTATTTTTGTGTTAACTATTTTAATGACCTTTTTTACTATCATTGCAAACATCTATTAAGTAGACTTTAATAATATATCATCGATATTAAGATGCAAAAGCTTGTAACCCACAAATGGATTTTTGTGCAGGAGAGTAAAAAAACATTCACTGCATGTGAAAGTCGTTAGACCTAAATAGAGAATTATTGTTGATTTAATATCAAGGGATTATTAATACCTTGATGTTGAATCAATAATGCTCTATTTAGGTTTGGCGATTTTCACATGCAGAAAATGTTTTTTGGCACGAGGGTGAATTTTTACATTCCTTGGCGCATGCGCACACCGACAGTATTGTATTACAGTCGCTACATCTTTTAAGTTATGTAGCGCAAATAAGGTATGCACGAAAAGAATATATTATTAGTGTTTTTAGTAAATATATTTATTATAATTTTTATGTCTGTGGATTTGTCTTCCTCCTAATAAGTATTATTGAAAATGTTTATTTTCAATTAATGTATCTGTCACTGTGATTGTAATTATGTCCGAGAAATGATCGACTGAATACAAAAGCGGTGGTAGCTGATCGGTAGAGCATTCGCCTAGGGATCGAGAGGTCCCCTGTTCGAATCTTGACAAAGTCATATCCTTTTTTTTTAAATTCTTGGTATTCTTTTTGTTCTTTCTAAAATCAGTTTAATATTTAAATACAATACAAAAAAACTGTTTAAAGTAGATAGGTGTATTGATTTCGTAGAAATCATAATATGAAGTTAAATTATATTATAATAGAAGTATAACTTCTTACGTGCGTACAAAGTACACTCACATTCTTTTTTTGTTCTCCTGTGGAAAATCTTATTTGTGTGTTGCGAGCTTTTGCATCTTAAGTGACGATATATACCCTATTCCACGAATATACGACTGTGCAATATTTTAATATTTTATTGTGCAAAATATGAAGAACGAAAATAAATTGCAAATTACATTGCTGTTTATTGGAATAATTATTAGAGCCATTTACTTTCGTACTTCTTATGTTGCACACTGAAATATTCATTGTCTCGATAATTCAAAACAGACGTATGTTGGTGGGATGAACCATACTAAGAAATGGTATTTACAAAACAGAATGTAGGCTTAAAATATAATAAGGAATTAAAAATTAAAATGGAGACGAACTCCAGCCTATCAAAAAATATTTCGAGATATTTCGTTCATATAAAGTGCTTTTCAAATGAAAAAGTATGATTATTAGGTACGAGATGAGTTTTGAAATACACTATCTTGCCCATGCAAGTAAGTAGCACAGTGAGAGAGAAGGACTCACATTGATAGCTCATTCATTGTACCAGATAACGTTAGGACGCTAGAAAAGTGAAATATTTAAAAAATATATTTCCTTTTATGATTTTGGCCCATTTTACAGTAGATTTCATTTATTTACTGAGACTTACAAAACTGATATTTTGTTTAATATACAGGGTGTAACAAAAATACAGGTCATAAAGGACATCGCACACATCTTACGGAAAATATAATGTCACTCAAATTCAATAAAATTTATACGAATAGATTCGTTTTAAATTAACGGTCAAATCTTATCATTGCGCCAACTCTTAATTATGATTAATTACGGCGCAAATTGCAATTAAAGTTTATCGAAATCACATTTTTGGAGTCAGTAAAAGTGTCAGTTACAATCACTATTGCTCTGGGTGCTATTCAAAAGAGCTTAAATCCCGCTGGGTCTAAGCGGATTAGTGAAACTAAACCGCTGATTTATGGAGTACCGACAATTTGGGTATTTTAAAATATTTTTTCTCTCTCTAACTTATGTACGTACCCATTTGATTTCAGATTTATTTATATCAATTTCTGCTCTTATTATTGAAAATATAGAGTTGGCGCAATGATAAGATTTGACCGTTAATTTAAAACGAATCTATTCGTATAAATTTTATTGAATTTGAGTGACATTATATTTTCCATAAGATGTGTGCGATGTCCTTTAATCACATATTCTGGGAGCAAAATTAGTTCGATTGAACCTAACTTAACTTAGTACAAATGTGCACATAAAAAAAGTTACAGCCCTTTGAAGTTACAAAATGAAAATTGATTTTTTCCAATATATCAAAAACTACTAGAGATTTTTTATTGAAAATGGACATGTGGCATTCTTATGGCAGTAGCATCTTAAGAAAAAATTATAGTGAAATTTGGACACCCCATAAAGATTTTATGAGTAGTTTGTTCCTTTAAACCCCCCCAAACTTTTGTGTATGTTCCAATTAAATTATTATTGTAGTACCATTAGTTAAACACAATGTTTTTGACTTTTTTGCCTCCTAGTACTTTTTCGAAAAGTCAGTTTTTATCGAGATATTTTGACTATTTGTCAAATCCAACACATATTTGTATATGGTTTACGGAGACTTGGTAATAATATGAAAATTTATTTATGATTTACATTTTTAGGTATATTTTAAACCATATTAAAAATGAAGCTGCCTCTCGATAAAAGGTGCCTTCTCGAAAAAATACAAAGAGGCAAAAAAGTTTTAAAAACACTTTGTTTAACTAATGGTACCGCAGTTAATATATTGGAAAGTACACAAAAATTTTGGGGGGTTTAAAAGAACAAAACCCCCGTAAAGTTTTTATGTAAACATATTAAAAAATAAGCCTCAACTCGATAAAAACTGTCTTATCGAAAAAATACTAAGAGGCAAAAAAGTTTTAATAATATTGAATTTAACTAATGGTACCACAATAATAATTTAATTGAGACGTACACAAAAGTTTGGGTGGGGGGTTAGGGAACAAAACCCCCATAAAATTTTCATGGGGTGCACAAATTTCATTATAATTTTTCTTTAAGATGTTAAGAATGCCACATGTCCATTTTTAATAAAAAATCTGCAATAGTTTATTTAGATATATTCGAAAAAATCGATTTTCATTTTGTAACTTAAAAGGGCTGTAACTTTTTTTATGTGCATATTTGTACTAAGGTAAGTTAGGTTCATTTGAACTATTTTTGGTCCCAGAATATGTGATTTAATTTATGATCTGTATTTTTGTTACACCCTGCATAAATGTTCCATTGATATTTATTTCTTGATGAATTGTCCTTTTTTTTTGTAGATATGAGAATTGGCTAAAAGGGGAAGACGTTGGTCCTCATCCGGAAGAACCCGATAAGAAAGTTGCTGCACCACTGCCCCTTCCTCAGGACATTCTGTGCAATAAGAATAATCCCTCCTTGCCGCAGACTTACCTAGAGAATCAGAAAGGAGGCTCGAAGAAGGGTGGAAGAATGATGGCCACTTTTAATCCGTATGTATTCTTCAATATTTACTTCCTTGACTATTTGCTTGATATATGTATATTCATGTCATACATATATTCACGTTTTTCAATAATTTTATTAATATTTTTCCTTGAAATAAATGGAGATTTGTTGTGCGAGTGTTTTTAAAATAATCAGTTTTATAGGATTTTTCCATTGCCATTACTTACATTCTTGATACTAAAGTAGCGTTGAATTGAATTTAGATGATTTTAGGACTCTTAATGTGGCTTGTAATTTTCTTTATTTTTGTGAGTGAAATAAGACATACAATCATATTTTTTAATAGCTAACTATAGATATTCCAATTAATTTACAATATACTTACAAAATCTTGCAAATAATTATTTGCTAACCACAGTCTGCAATAATAATATTCAATAACTATTTTTATTTGGAAAAAGCAATTGACAGAGTAAGACTCAAAGATGTAATCCAGTTTTTGTATGATAGGGCTGGATTCCGCGTATGAAAAAAAGATGATTAATAGCAAGCTGAAAATTTTTTAATAGCTTAAGGGTGTCTAGTTGGACAAACTTCGATGAATGGGAACACTGGAACAGGGAAGTTTTAATTGTGGAACAGGTTAAAAATTTGGAACATCAGACTACGAAAACGTCCCATGTATTTTGTCAGACAGAACTTCCAATTAATTTGTTACCCTTTCATTAAACTCTAATGCAAAAATCAGACTGCTATTTATCACCAAATGGGCATTTTAATGAGTGGAGCATGTAGAACATGTCAAATGACATGAATTATGACAGGTGACAAATAGCAGTCTGATTTTTGCATGAGAGTTTAATGAAAGTGTAACAAATCAATTGGAAGTTCTGTCCAACAAAATACATGGGACGTTTTCGTGGTCTGACGTTCAAAATTTTTAAATTGTTCCACAATTAAAACTTGTTCCAGTGTTCCCATGCATCAAAGTTTGTCCGACTAGACACTCTTAAGCCATTAACAAATTTTCAGCTTGCTATTAATCAACTTTTTTTCCATATGCGGGATATCCCGCATATAAGTTCCCCTAGATATCATAAAATCTATTGAAAACATCTACCAAAACAACAAAATGGAAGTCAGAATAAATGAGCAACTTACAGAACATTTGAGTGCTATGCTCTTCAATTTAATCATGGATGAAATCATCAAAAGCGAATACGAATGAAGGGGCTACAAAATGGGAAACAAAGAAGTAAAACTACTTTGTTACAGAGACAACACAATACTGAGAGCCCAAGATGAAGATAGTCTGCAAAGATTAGTCCACAATTTTAACATAAGAGTAAAAGAATTCAATATGACAGTTCCATCTCAAAAAACTAAAGCAGTAGTCATCAGGAAAGAACCAATCAGATGTAAAATGGAAATTGATGGCATTAGTATTGAACAAGTAATGGAAATAAAATACCTTGGAATTACCTGTCCATCTACAGAGAGCTGGACAAAGAAGTGAGAAATAGAGTACAGAAAGCAAATAGACAGGCAGGATGCCTTAATAATAGTCTAAGAGCTAGTGAACCCTCCGACTAACGGTCTTCCATAGCACACCAAGGCTAAAAACCATGACTTGGCAGGCATCAACCCTGCACGTGTATCTACCAGGTGAATCGAAAAGTGCATAGTTTAGGGGTAAAATAAACTTTCTCCTGTAAGGTTTAAATTTAAGTATGTGTTTGAGTAAGTCCTTTAGAAGAAATGTGTACAATGCCAGGCGATTCTGAAGAGCATAAGACCTTGCCAGGCGAGGGGAAAGATTAGGGGTTTTCCCTAAAATTATTTTTTTTTTGCATCGGACAAAGTTTTTTTAGATTTTTTTAATCATTCCAAACAGAAAAGGTCTTTAGTGACTTTTATCTTAGGTTAATAGTTTTTGACATATACGCGATTAAAAATTTAAAAATTGCGAAATCTGCCATTTTTAACCCTGAATTGGACATTTAACTGAAAATTTTAATGCTGCCAAGGTAGGTAGATATTCTTTAAACATCGATTGATGAAATCCCGAAGAGTTTTTGCAATAAAATACCGAAAACTTCTTTGTTTTTTAATTGCTAATCAAGCAAGCAGGCTCGACACTTGTAATATAACGATGGCTTAGTGTGAAAACCTCGTATCTCATTAAATTACAATTTTACAGGAGAGGCAAAAAACTGATTTTCTGCATAATATAACCTAAAAACAAAAATTACCGTTACATAATTTTAATTCGAGCACATTGAGACAAATATCTGATATTGGCCTAGAGCTAAAAGTGTTAAATGTTGCTATTAAATTGGAAATACAAATATTAACTATGAAAAACACGTAAATATCCTTGCAGTATATAGAGCCTTTGCCCAAGTAACTATGATAACCTCATATATCTTGATATACGTGTTTTTCATCTTAAATGAGGTTGTGTTTATTATTATTTACGAGGTTTTCATTTTTCATATCTTATTGCACACCTCCAAATACTAGGTTGATACAGTACAAATCTTTTGATTTAAGGTTCATAAAATGTTTCTGTATGCAGGACTACCTTCTATTGTTCACAAAAAAAATTCTCCAAGTCGAATCTCTCAAACAAATACTCCAAATTAAGTACCAAAGTCTTGGTTATAAATATACGTGGTATTCACACTAAATCAAGAGAGCAATTGATACACGTGGTTTCTTTTTTCGGCTGTAGAAAATAGTCTAGTGTATTTGGATTTTTTTTAACAGTTGTAAATCGTGAGATACAAGGTTTTCAAACTAAAACAACCAAAATCTCATTTTCGAAAAAAAATGAGATACGAGGTTTTCACACTAAGCCATCGATAAGTGAGGACGTTTGAGTTTGCATAAATTCATTATCTCGAGATTGGGCAAATTTGAAGAGAAATCCTAACAGGTCGATTTTTATTTTTAAATTAGGACTTTTTGGCATATTATATAATACTAGTGACGTCATCTATCTGGGCGTGATGACGTAATCGATGATTTTTTTAAATGGGAGTAGGGGTTGTGTGATAGCTCATTTGAAAGGTTATTTAATTCTCTATTCAGTAATATCAACATTCACATAATTATTTATACAGGGTGCACAAAAAAAAATTATTAAATTAATTTACACAAAAAAGGAAGAAATTTTTTTGCACACCCTGTATAAATAATTATCTTAACGTTTATATTACTGAATAGAGAATTAAATAACCTTTCAAATGAGCTATCACACGACCCTTACTCTCATTTAAAAAATCATCGATTATGTCATCACGCCCAGATGGATGACGTCACTAGTATTATATGTATTCCAAAAAGTCCTAATTTAAAAATAAAAATCGACCTGTCTGAGGATTTCTCTTTAAATTTGCCCATTCTCGAGATAATGAATTTATGCAAACTCAAACGTCCTCACTTATACTACAGTGTCGCGCCCGCTTGATTAGCAATTAAAAAACAAAGGGGTTTTCGATATTGTATTGCAAAAAACTCTTCGGGATTTCATCAATCGATGTTTAAAGAATATCTACCTACCTTGGCAAGATTGAAATTTTCAATTAGATGCCCGATTCAGGGATAAAAATGGCCGATTTCGAAAATTTTTAAATTTTTAAGCGCTTATATGTCAAAAACTATTAACCTAAGAGAAAAGTCACTAAAGACCTTTTCTGTTTGGAATGATTAAAAAATCCTAAAAAAACTTTGTTTGATGTAAAAATAATAATTTTAGGAAAAAACCCTAATCTTTCCCCTCGCCTGGCAAGGTCTTATGTTGTTCAGAATCGCCTGTCATTGTACACATTTCTTCTAAATGACTTACTCAAACACATACTTAAATTTAAACCTTACAGGAGAAAGTTTATTTTACCCCCTAAATTTGCACTTTTCGATTCACCTGGTAGATACACGTGCACCACTGATGCCTGCCAGGTCATGGTTTTTATCCTTGATGTGCCATGAATTATTACTATACAAATTTCTAGCCTTACAGGAAGACCGTTAGTCGGAGGGTTCACTAGCTCTTAGACTATAACACTATATGGCAAAACCGACACATTAACAAAGAGATGAAGTCAAGAATTTATAAAGCTTGTGTAAGACCAATAAAGACATATTCATCAGAAGCAAGACCCGATACAGCCACAACACAAAGACTACAAGAAACGGCGGAAATGAGAATACTGAGAAAAATTACAAGAAATACGCTGAGGGATCAAAAGAGGAGTGAAGACATTAGAAGAAAATGTAACCAACAGTGTATAAACTAATTGACACTAAGTAGAAAAAAAAAGAATGGTGAGACACGTGTGGTCAAAATAGCAAGAGATAAATCACCAATTGGCAGAAGAAGTATCGGGTGGCCAGGTAAAAGTGGAGTGACAACCTTTCATAGAAGTATCAATCCGCCAGTGAAGCAAGAACTTTTTTATTTAAAATTAATTTTTGCATGCAATTTCTTTTCTTTATCTTTTTTTACTATACTGCCCTCCGGCGTACAGACCACCTCATCGCGAATCTCCACTCTCTTATAAGAGTTTTAATAAAATAAGTTTCAGTATGGCTGAGTTCCCGCCAGCCCTACAATTGGAGTTGATGGAAGAGGACAACATGGGATTCGCAGCCGACGAACTACCACCTGACGAGCAGCAGCTTGAGGTTCTGGAGGATATTTGGCTGAAAGCTGGTGAAATAGGTCAGTATTTTTTAGCATTTTAGTCCATAATTGTTAACAGTCATTACTATTTTATATTATTTTAAATATTACTTTGGAATTCCATGGAAAATGGAATTGGAAAATGGCATTCCATGTCAAATCACTCAGGCAAAAAATTTTGGGTCTCCGATTTGTCTGAAAATTGGTATATAGCTTCTGTGGGACGTAAAAATAAGATATTTAAGGTCAAAAAATCTTCTTCTTTTTTTCTGAAAATGTTATTTTATGCGATTTTACAGTGATTTGGTGTTTATTTAAACAAATATGCATTTTCTGTCGTAAAGTATCAATGAAAAACATAATATTTTAATAGAAAGAACTCAAAAATGTCATTATATGGCATTATAACAAGTTATTTTGAATCAAAATAAGTTTTTGATAAAATTTTATAGTGTAAAAAACGTTAAAATACCGTTTTTTACATTTTCCTCCATTCCCAAAATACATCATCATCAATTTGACTGAAAATTTGCCCACAGATAACCAAAAGATAGGACTTTAAGTGGATAGAAGGATTTCAATTATATTATAATACCAAAAAAGTTACATGCAGTAATATCAGACTCAAAAGTATATGTATATTAGTCCAGTCGGGATAGCATTTGACCTTGAATGCCGAGCTGCCCAAAATTTTATTTTTCTTATCTTTAGGGGAGTCAACAGTAGCCTAAATTTAAAATCACGAATGAATTCCTCCGTTACGTTAGCCGCCATCTTGATTTTAAAGGAGAACCTGTTTTGCTCAATATCTCCGCCATTTTTAACTTTTCGACAAAAATGGTAGGAACTGAAATTGTTCCAAATAAATCGTATTTACAATTATTACAATTTCTTTTTAACAATTTTTGTCGTGAGGTCGATATTTTCGAGTTAATTGTACTTACAGTAGACGCCTATATTTTTGACTATAATATTGCATGTAACTTTTTTGGTATTGTAATATAATTCAAATCCTTCTCACCACTTAAAGTCCTATGTTTTGTATATATGTGGGCAAATTTTCAGCCAAATCGATTATGATGTATTTTGAGAATGGAGAAAAATGTAAAAAACAGTATTTTAACGTTTTCTACACTATAAAATTTGATCAAAAGCTTGTTTTGAATCAAAGTAACTTGTTGTAATGCCATATAATGACATTTTTGAGTCCCTTCTATTAAAATATTATGTTTTCCATTGATACTTTACGATAGAAAATGCAAATTTGTATAAATAAACACCAAATCACTGTAAAATCGCATAAAATAACATTTTGAGAAAAAAAGAAGAAGAAGATTTTTTGACCTTAAATATCTTATTTTTACGTCCCGCAGAAGCTATATACCAATTTTCAGACAAATCGGAGGTCCAAAATTTTTTTTGCTCCCAAATTGAGTGATTTGAAATGGAATGACCCGTACCTGTATAAGCTATTTAAAATATAAATAATAAAATTATTGGAGAGTATTGTCCAGGACAAACAGCGTTTTCCCTTGATGTGTCATCCTAGGCTTTTATAAGATTAGATCAGGGGTTCTCAATCTGTGGTACATGTACCACCATTATTTGCAGTGATACGCGTACACAAAAACACAGCCAAATCCAGTATATTTGTAGTCAGATTAGATTACCTAACTTGATAGCTATTGCAGTTAGGTGGTACCAAAAATACACATCGTTTCAAAAGTTATGCATCACCCCTTATATTCACGATGTTTACGCTTTTATAAATTCGTATCTTTATCACATATTTAACGGGCCTTTTTTATAAAAAATATACCCTTTTTGGTTTTTTATTTTATTTGAATACCCATTTAATTGACCTGGTTTTGCCAAGGTGTAAACATTTGAAAAATTTATTCTACTGAAATTTTTGAAAACGTGATTAAAAATAAATCATTCTTTAATTTCTGAGTTGGGCCGTATAAGAATTATCGATTTAGTTGAAGAAGGCCATTCACAGCGGTTCGTGGTGGAAAGAGTGGGTGTTTCTCAGAGTGATGTCTCACGGATATGCAATAGGTTCCTGGAGGAAAACTCGATATGGAATAGAGCTCGGTCTGGTAGACCCCGAGTTACCAATGATCGACAGAATGGATATATCAGAATTTCGATCCGTAGAAATTGTTCTGTCAGTACCAGCCCTTCAAAGAGAATTCAGGCATGCTACAGGAGTCAGAGTATCATTGGCTACAATAAGAAGAAGAATTTTAGACTCAGGTTTGAGGAGTTGTCGACCAATAAGAGTTCCTCAGCTACAACCTAGACATGTTTTGGACCGCCTCCAGTGGGCTTAAGAACACATACAGCTCCCCCAACAGTTTTGGAATTTTGTGCTTTTTTGAGACGAGACCAGAATCTGTTTAAATAGTGATAACCGGCGAATTCGTGTGTGGCTAGTTGTGCAGCTCTTGTTGACTCTCTCCACACACGAATTCGCCGGTTATCACTATTTAAGCAGATTCTGGTCTCGTCTGAAAAAAGCACAAAATTTAAAAACTGTTGGGGGAGCTGCATGTGTTCTTAAGTCCACTGGAGGCGGTCCAAAACATGTCTAGGTTGTAGCTGAGGAACTCTTATTGGTCGACGACTTCTCAAACCTGAGTCTAAAATTCTTCTTCTTATTGTAGCCAACGATACTCTGACTCCTGTAGTATGCCTGAATTCTCTTTGAAGGGCTGGTACAGACAGAACAATTTCTACGGATGGAAATTCTGATATATCCATTCTGTCGATCATTGGTAACTCAGGGTCTACCAGACCGAGCTCTATTCTGTATCGAGTTTGTCTCCAGGAACCTATTGCTTATCCATGAGACATCACTTTGAGAAACACCCACTCTTTCCACCACGAACCGCTGTGAATTTTCCACCACGAACCGCTGTGAATGGCCTTCTTCAACTAAATCGATAATTCTTATACAGTCCAACTCAGAAATTAAAGTACCATTTATTTTTAATCACGTTTTCAAAAATTTCACCAGAATAAATTTTTCAAATGTTTATACCTTGGCAAAACCAGGTCAATTAAATGGGTATTCAAATAAAATAAAAAACCAAAAAAAAAGGTATATTTTTTATAAAAAAGGCCCGTTAAATATGTGATAAAGATACGGATTTATAAAAGCATAAACATCGTGAATACGAGGGGTGATTCATAATTTTGAAACTATGTGTAATTAAAAGGATTTTGTGGTACATGATTCAAAAAGGTTGAGGACCACTGGGTTAGATGATAGACTTTAACCCATTAGCGCCTACAGTCACCATATGGACCCAGCTGTAAAGGTATCATTTAACACAATAAAATTATAATAAAACAGACAACCAACAGTACATTTACCGCACGAATACTTTATTTAGACTTGTCTGAACAGTGTTTTATTAGATTTCGCATGCTAAGGAAGTTACAAAATCGTGTTATAGTAAAATGTGCTTGATAATGGACATCCGATTTATAAAAGTATATTTTCAGTATGTACTTGTTTTTGGGAATACTAGGATCAAATCAATTTTACATATTATAAAAGATCTTAAAATATAGCCTAGTGTAAATATTGCTGTACCCATATGGGCCCACTAGGCGGATAAGTAGTCTAAACTTATATTTTGGTAATTTCACTGGAATAACACTACAGGAAGCTTTAGATATGGCAACGGAAGAAGATGATGCAACATACATGTTTTTTGAGTCGCCTGAATCAAACTTGAATGCTCGTCAAGTTTCTGCAGGTTCAGAAGTTGTATTAGCAAACTCAACGTCTAGGAGATGTACAATCAGACCTAGAAGCAAGTTATGACAATGATTTGCAAAACGTAAATAGTTCTAATTTAGTCAAATAAAAACTAATACAAATCCCTGAACGGTAATTTCTCTGCCAGAACCTACAACTTATATTGACGGAGACCTTCATTATACGCCACTCAACTTTCCAAAAGGAGATTACAGTAAATATTCAGAGATGAGTTGTGTGCAACTGTTTGAATTATTTATTATTGATGAGTTGCTATAAATGATAGAACCCAACGTGACACTACTTCCTGAATTGAAAGTATTTTTGGCAATTCTGTTAGTAAGCGGATATAATAAGCTACCATCCAAAAGAAGCTATTGAGTCTGCATATGTTACAAAAAATGGTACTGACCAATATTTACGTATCTCATCGACGCAGCCCTTCAAAACGTTTGGGCGATACATCGGAAATCAGGGAAGAATATTAGTCTCTTTAGAAGGAGTGTAGAAGTATTTGTTAGTTAAGAGTATATTTATCCTCTTTCATAAAAGAGGTCTGCAAGTAGATACGGACAGAGAGGAATGGCGAACGGGTATCGGAAGACGGAGAACATTGTAAACCGATAGTATATATAATAGTATATTTTATACAAACTCAGAAAATGTTCTATTCATTCCATTTTCAGTGGGAAGTAATTTTCGAGTATCTGATTGCATCAGGTTTGACTGCAACGATCATCTCTACCTGAGGGCAAAAGGAACAAGTGCGTCATGCCAGCTTACAGTTTAAAAGGACACACAATGTGCGAAAAATGCGACGTTGGGCTTTGTATTTCATGTTTTAAACCATTTCATACAAATCAGACAAATTAATAATTTTTTCCATATCAGATCTTGCCAAACACCTAGTGGCCCCATATGGGCCCACCTTTTTTTTTTCCAAAAAATGAGATTTTTTTTGTTTCGGCTTAATTTAAGAAAAATAAGTTGTTTTTACATAGTTTTAAATAAAATTATTGCATATAAAAAGAATTTTATTTTCTCGGCGCTAATGGGTTAAAGTATTGTCGATCTGTCTATCTATCTATCTAATCTTATCTCACCATCTTCATTTATTTCTAGACAGTGGAGGATATTATTGTCAACATAAACTCCTCAAAGACGGAAGTAGTTTAGCTCTTACGACACCTTTATTCACAATTTGCCTGCTCTCATTTTTTTTCATGTTAAAAATTAATTTGGAATTTTTTGCCTTCCTGCCTACAAATTGTATTAATGTTTAGAAGCAGAAGACGCATCGGTATGCGACGCCGGTTATAACGTGAAGAAAGGACGCAGGTTCCAGAAGAAAGTTCGACGTGGCAGGAAGAAATTGGAGGATCCCTCGTGGAAGCCCATAATGCAGAAAGACGGCGACATAGCAAGTAATGAACTTACAGGATTGTATGCGCCGTGTGACAGCAAGGATAAAAAGGTATTGTACTTCTTTAATTATCTTAATGTTTGTATAATATACAAAGATTGATAGGATACGAAGTTTCTGTCTTGGTACTTTGTCGAAAGGCTTTTTCTAGGCCTTGCCGCATATTTTGTGTGTCCTATCACTTTGAAATTCAATTTTTGCTTCGTTTAATGTGTGTAATCTGTCATTATACTTTTGTTTATTTTTTGTTTTATACATGTAAGTAAAAACGTCAATCTTTGGTAGTTATTACATTCTCTCGTGTCTCCTTTTGTGTATATGGGTACTATTAGTGACAATGGGTGACATGAAATTTGGCATACACATAAGACATAACAAGTCAACGAAAAAAAGTGATATTGTGCCGATGTGTGTTTTTGCCCTAGGGGTGAGTTTCACCCCCTTTTGGAGGTGAAAAATATATGTTCGAAATAAGTCCGGAAATAGATAAAATAAATGACTTTGTTCTATAAAGTTTTTTCACCAAGTTAATACTTTTCCAGTTATTTGCGAGTGAATATGTTAATTTTTCTACAAAATAACCACGTTTTCAGACGGTTTTTCGCAAATAACTCAAAAAGTAAGTATTTGGTCCAAAGAAAAAATCTTATCAAAAATATAGCACGTAAAAAAGAGAAAAACATGGTGTGTGTATATTAGGTCACTATACCTAGTAGAAGCAGAGTTATAGCTAATGAAAAATAGGTTCATATTCATCAAATTCCAAATCAAATATTTTAACGTGCCATAACCAAAAAACTAAGAACTTATTTGGGGAAAACTCATTTTAACTTTTTTAAAGTGTTCAAAAAATGTTTATTTTTGTTTAAAGAAAAATGTTTAGCATCAAAAGTAAACAAATTACGCTCAAAATAAAGTTGGTCCCTTTTTTTTTGGTAAGAAATCGAGAAAATCACCCCCTAATTAGCATTTCAAATGAACTTAATTGTTACCACTTAACAAGTTTTTTACTCGCGTATGTATTGATCATACGATCTGTAAGTTTCATCGGTTAAAAGTGCTTATTTTTGAAAGAGCTGTAGTTAAAAATGCTTGAACGACTCACTTATCACGATGTATGCAAATTTAGAAACACTGAATCTTAACCAATTTTTATCTTACAAAAAAACAAAAGAATACAAAATATTCAGAAAAGTAAAGCCGACTTTTTTTATTGTTTAAGATTTTTGGTATCTCCAACGATTTTTAAGTTATTTTGAAAAAAGCATTTTTTTCAATTTACTTTAAAACCAAATTTTTTCAAAAATAAGCACTTTGAATCGATGAAACTTACAGATCATATAAACACAACATAAGTAAAATATGATTTTTTTGCCAAAACAAAAGGGACCAGCTTTATTTTGAGCGTAATTTGCTTACATTTGATGCTTGAAATTTTTTTATAAAAACAGAAATAAAGCTTTTTTAAACCACTTTAAAAAAGTTGAAATGTTTTTTCCACAAGAATGATTCATTATTTGGATATTTCACATCGAATTATTCTATTTGGAATTTTTCGAATATGAACCTATTTTTCATTAGCTATAACTCTGCTTTAGCTAGGTATAGAGACCTAATATATACACCGTTTTTTTCACTTTTTTATAGGCTATAGTTTTGCTAAGAATATTTTTTTCGACAAAATGCTTACGTTTTGAGTTATTTGCGAAAAACCGTCTAAAAACGTGGTTATTTTGTTCAAAAATGAACATATTCACTTGCAAATAATTTGAAATGTATTGATTTGGTGAAAAAACTCTATAGAACAAAAGTTGCTTAAAATTAGTCAGTTTATCCATTTCGGGACTTATCTTGGACATATATTTTTTCACACCCGAGATGGTACTCGCCCCCAGGGCAAAAGCACACATCGCCGTATCACTTTTTTTCTTTGACATGTTAGGTATGCGTACGCCAAATTTCATGTCAATCCAAGCGGTTCTTTAAAATGTACAGCAAAAACCGTGAAAGAATGTACTAAAATGCTTTGTAAGTGTAGTAAAATCTTCAAAAATGTAGTACCTACTTGAAGCCTTAGCAGGTACTACGTTTTATGCATTCCACCCAATTTCTAATCGACCGGAATATTTTCATGTTTCCATGTTTTATTCTTTTAGTAATATTTTTTCTCCATTTTTCCCATGTTTTTTATAACCTCTGCTGTTGTTTTATCCACTCTAGGTCGTTTTCCATACTTCTTCCAAACATCTTAGTACCATGAAATGGTGGCTGCCTATTTTGAGTTCTCTGTGTTTTTCTGTATCCATTAATGTTCTTCTATCATTGATTTCAACTAGTATAATAGTCAATAATGGATTTCTCATTTTGACTTTTGACTTCTCTAATATATGTACATTTACGATCATTGAATAGTTTACAGGCTTACGTATCTAGGAGCCAATTTTTTAAATTTTTACCTCGTTTAAACCCACCTTTTACCTCAAAGTGACGTTAACAGTGGTGTATCTACAATAAGTTGATTAAATTTAAAAACAAAATAATACAAAATATATTTTACAAAATTTAACAACATGGATAGTATAGAAAGAAGTTTTTTTTGAATAAAATGGATTATAGTCTTAATAGGTAACGAAAATATCCATTTTATTTTAACTCTATTTCATATTACATAATGATAAACAATGTTAAATAATAAACAAGAATTTGTGTAATGCTTCTACGTTCAGGGCAAATACTGCCCAGAAACGCTGTCTCTTCGTTAGCTTTTTGAGCTCTGGCAAAAGGAGATTCTCTCAAATAATCTACTAACAACTCATCCTGTTGATCTGTGGAGATCTTCTGGCCTCTTGAACCGCCCAACCTTGCTATAGAGTGATAATTATCCCATCTTTCTTTGATGTTCCATATGCACATATGGCTCACATACAAATCTGCAGCAACTTTCCTTAGTGAACAACATTCTTCGAGTTTGGCAATTGCTCTTGCTTTTTTGCATATCACTCAAATGCATTCTAACAATTTTGGAGGAGTTTGATATCGTTTTATTTTATTTTTCAACACTAGCGAAATTTTTGACAAGCATTGACTTTGAAATTTTTTGAATTTGACATTTATCAAATCCGTATGACACTGCAATTGTAGAGTATTACAATATAAAAATTAGGTGTAAACTATTCAGTGATCGTAACTGTACATGTGGATTTCTTTGTGTTTAAAAAATGTATTAGTTATTGTTATTAAAAAGCATTTGAAATACTTTTTTGTCTGCATAGGTTTGTGGCAAAATTGTGAAACCCATCAAGGATCAAATGGATACTTCTGAGTTAGTAAAGACTCTTCTACAACAAGAAACTGAAATGCTGATGAATCAACGGAAGAAACACAAGCACAAAGATAAAGAAAGAAAAGACAAGGATCATCAGCCTAAGAAACATAAAAAACGTAAGTAGCCCTTTGCAAATTTGGACAAGACTCTAGAATTAGTGACCAACAGTGTTAAATATCTACCAGTTTTATGCCTTACTTTTTGTGTAATGTATTTGTACTATCTTCTTCTTTGAGTACTGTTCCAAATTTTAGGCATGGGTAGCTTCCATGACAGTTTGCCGATATTGTTCTCAATCTTGCGTGGCATGTAACAATTTATCTACTGATAAGCCAGTCCATTGACGAAGGTTCCAGAGCCAAGAATATTTCGTCCTACCAATTTCTCTTTTTTCCTTTATCTTTCTGTTGAATATTACCTGCAGTATCCAGTATCTGCCACTTCTCATCCCAAATATTCAAGTTTTCTCTTTCTTATCATCTTCGTTAAGTCACCTTCGCCTTGACCTATTCTGTTTAAACTACTATGATCGAAATGCGTTGAGCCCGTGTTATTTTGAGCATTCTACAATATCACCACATCGCGAAGGCTTCTAATTTTTTCATCATATTAACCTTTATGATCCAGATTTCATATCCATATACAGTGGAATCTCTATAACGAACACGGATATTACAAGGTTTCGCTTATAACGAAGTACATTAGGTGTCCCATGAAATTCATATTGAACTATAACCCTCTATAACGAGGCATATTTGGTTATAATGAGGAAAAATGAAATCGCAGAATATGTTTCTTTACCTGTTTTTAGCGAAGTAATGGCTATAAATAAATACCCCAACTGCCTGTATATAGAAATGCCCAACATCTGTGTTATTATCGAGGCCAGTGCTGTAATAAACTCCGCCGCCTGTAATAAACTTCGCCGCCTGTAATAAACTTCTTCCTGTTCACCACCGATAATGAATATTATAGGAAATTTACGATGGCGCTCATTGGTCACGTCGACCATCGACACCTAATAAACCACTTAAGAGGCATCAAAAACATTTTAATGTTATTGTTGTCTGACATAACGAGGTAATTAGTCCGCCATTTCAGTTCTCGTTATAGAGGGAGTCTACTATAGTAATACTCGGAACATAACATTTAGGAACTTGATTGTTAGTCGTAAGTTCAGCTGAAAATTGCACAATGTTTCTATACAAGTTTTAATTTCTCCATTAGGATTTAATTTGATTGTTTTTTTATATATAGTAATATTCTCTTTTTTATTTGGTAGACGAAGATGTTGAGTTTATTACTTTATTTCCAGATAAAAATGAAGTTCTGCCTGGAACAACAACTACTATTACTACTGCCTCTACTACACATCCCTTAGTGAAATTTGAAGAGCACAAATTAGCAGATTCACAGGAAACAGACCATTCAACGTTTGAAGGGGTAATAGGTAATTCTGAAGACACACAAAAACCCGGTAACTTAGAAACTAGTAAAAAAATCGAAGATATTATTCGTGCGGCAGCCGAAGAACATGAAAGCAACCTTCTTAACGAAACTCCTCCTCTTCAACCTATTCCACCACCTTCAACCACTTCAACACCTTCAACCACTTCAACACCACAGCCAGTAGCTTCAACCTCACAAACTCAGGAACCTAGAGCAGAAATCGCCATGGATGAACCTCAAACTTCCAGCTTCAAGAGTGACTTCCTGAAAACATACAGAAGACCTAAACAGGGGCCTGTGGTTCTACCTAACAAAATAGAAACTATAAAAACATCAAGAGGCGTTATAACCGTTGTGGAGCCAGAGCCTGTAATCCCTAAACCAATACCAAAGACTGTACCAACTTATACGCCTCCCGAACCAGAGCCCAAACCAGTTCTTGCCAAACCTGCCGGGTTTGGTCCTAATAAGTTTGAAGGAGCTTTCTTGGACTTTTTGAAAAAGCAAAATTTTCAAGAGCCGAAACCTCCCAAGAAAAATGCCACACCCAGAGGACCTAGAACACCTAAAAATACTAATAAAAGTGCAAAGGTGGATGATAAAACATTACCTACGAATATTTCGCAGACGATATCGTCACTTCCAAAAGACATTAGGATAACTCCGACAAATGGACCTGCGACAGTTTCAAGCAACCTAAATACAAATACAATCCAGAATATTTCAACTGCGCAGGTTCCTACACTTGAAAGTCAGCAACCTATAGTCAGTGCACAAATACCATTAATGGTAGATGCACAGCAAGTGGCTAGTACCAAACAAGTTTCCATGACTAATGCTAACCAGGTTTTATTAGCTCTACAACAGAATTTTTCACAAGAGACAATTCAACCAAATACCAGGGTTCAAGAACCCTCACTACGACCGAATGTTCAATGCACGATAACAAACAGTCAACAAAACAAGTCCTGGACCAACGTTTCCTTAAATGGAACGCAACAGAAAAAATCCGTGGACCAACTTGTGCCACTTCGGCAGGTAAACGACCAAAACCTTCAGCCAACATCACATGTGCCTCCATTAGCGTCACATGCGTCTCAAACAACGTCACATGCCCCTCAAGCGACGTCACATGCCCCTCAAGCGACGTCACATGCGCCTCAAATGACGTCACATGCACCTCACATGACGTCACAAGCGCCTCAAATGACGTCACATGCGCCTCAAGTAACGTCACATGCGCCTCAAATAACGACACATACATCTCAGCTGCTGGGAACTATACAACAGTTACTTGTAAATCGGTCTCAGTCAGCGGAAGCTTCTGGACGAGTCGTCATTAATACTATCGAACCAGTGAAGACAATTCCAGTGACTACCGAGGTGGCATCCGTGAAAAATGTTATTTTAAATCGCTTCATCAATACAGAAGTGACTCCCGTTGTAATTCAAGTGCAAAATCCGGTGGCAGTACCTACGATATTGAACTCGAATTTTGTTCCCGAAGCATCTATGGAGCCGACCCATGGTACTGCAGGTCGATCTTTGGTATTCCAGTCAGACATCTCAGGTAAGGATATGTTCTGCTCTTAAATTTTAATATGTGTTATCATTCTACTTGTTTAAGAACAACGCGATTTTATAACTTGAAACACATTTTACATCTTATAAAGGGAAAGTTCCCACTTGTTGGCTGTGTACCATAAGCTTAAAGCATTTTATGTAGTATTTAATGTGATCCCAACAAAGTAGAATCCACTTGATTCATAGAAAATTATTTCTCGTGTATTTTTTGGACTTCAGAACAGCAAGAAGTCAGAGGGAACTAAATCTGGTGAATAGGATGGCTGTGATAACAATTCATACTTTAATTGACTGAATTTTGTGATACATTTTTCGAGCTGTATGAAATGGTGCGTTGTATAATGACAGTCATTGTTTCTCTCGCATTTTTTGAGATGTGAGAAGGGTCAAAAGGCAGAGGCACTTAAATATGGCGAATAAAATGGCTATGGTAATTATTCATACTTTCTTTGACTGAATTTCGTGATGTATTTTTTGATCTATGTGAATGAATGAATGAGTGGACATTGATAAAAATATTTTGTTCTTCGATACAGCAAGTCAAATATGTCAAAATAAGCTTACATAGTGGTTGTAGACTTTTAATTCGCAAAAATCATTTCTCGTGGATTTTTGAGATGTGAAAACAGTCAAAAATTGGAGGGAATAAATCCGGTCAATAGGATGGCTGTGATAGCAAGTCATACTTTAATTGACTCAATTTCCTGGTGGTTTGTTGAGCTGTGTGGAAGGTTGTGTAAAATGTGCTCCCATGTCCATTAAATATGGCGAGTAGAATGTCATTGGTAACAATTCATACTTTTACTGAATTTTGTGATGGTTTTTTTTAAGCTGTGTGAAAGATTGGTTGTGTTGATTTTGTTATTAAATTTATATAATCTCCCTGAAATAAGAATCCAGAAGGTTGTCAAAATACGCTGCCTTAGCCTATTACCTGCTCTGCCTTATATTATTATTTAGTTCATAAATGATGGTCAAAGATCAGAGGGAGTTAAATCTGGCGAATAGAATGGCTGTAGTGTCAATTTGTACTTTTATTTGACTGAATTTCGTGATGATTTTTTGAGCTGTGTGAAAAATAGCTGTATTGATAAAAAATATTTTTTCATCGATACAGCAAGTCATTTCTTAACAAATTTTTACATCCAGCTAATCCAAAAGATTTAATTTTGATATTGAATATAATTTCGCCAAAGTTATAATTCAGAAATACGTCAAAATACGCTTATATGGATGTTATTGACTTTTTGTTTCGTAGAAATTCGTTTCTCGCGCATTTTTCGAGAACAGTCGAAAGTTTGTTGAGAAACAGTCGGGAGCTAAATCTGGTCAATAGGGTGGCTGTGGTAACAGTTCATACTTTGAATGAGTGAATTTCCTGTGGTTTGTTTGAGCTGCGTGAAAGTATGTATCATATAATGAGGTTTTTGAGAGAACTGTAATATTTTACGAAAAATTTTAATTCTATACAATGTTCCTACTAATTCTGTTTGATCTTCCAGGTTCTGAGGTGGTTCTGCAACCCATGCACAACATGGAGATTCCTGCCGACACCACTGTAATGAAGATGCCAGAGTTGTCAGTTCCAGGACCGGAACCATACACCGAATACGAGGATATGCCGAAGTTGGGATCGCCAGCAGTTGCCACAAAGGTTAACCTTACGGAAATCGACAGGCGGCAAGAAGCCGTTAAGGGTTTGCTAGATATGTACTCTGTGAGTATAGAAAAGACTGCATCCCCGGTTATAGAAAAAGAGACTATTCCCACCAACAAAAAGTACAAACCAAATAGTATTTGGAATAATTACAACTACTATACTACTTATAGCTGTACGCAGACTATTTATGATAACAAAGATCGGTTTTATCCAATGAGTGATGCTCCTATACCAGTCGCTAGTAATAGTAAGGTCATAGTTGAGGCACTTCCGCCTCTTAATGATATAGAGACGTCTTTGAGTGAGGAACGTGGAGCTACAGATGAAGATAAAAGTACAAATGTAGGTGATGGATACGTTAAGGGTAGAGTTAGTTCTTCGTCTGTAGATTCCATAAACAATTTAAATTCTTTTTTATGCGAAGGTAAAGATAAAGTTAAGTCAGTGGGGAAGAGCAATAAAGACAAAGATTGTTCTGCAGTAGAAGGTAATCCAAAATCTTCAAAAAACGGAAAAATCGGAGGAGACGATAGTCTCCTCCGAAATAATGTAACTGCAGAAATAGAGGAAAAAAATAATAAGCAAAACTGTGGAGGCTCAAGCAATCCCCAGACAGATTGTAGTACTAAGAAAAGAAACATATTGTGTCATTCCAGTGGCAATACAAACGAACCTGAAGATATAAGTGACGCAGTGGCTGATTTCGACAAAAAAACTACAGCTAGTGAAGTGACAACCTCTATAGACTACAGTGAGGAGGTCAAAGAAAACGTTAATAAATCTAAGGATAGTGCAATGCAAAAATTTAAGAACCGGGCAAAGCAGTCGTTCAACAAAAGAAGATCTAACTTGAAGAAGATAGTCAAAATGTTCCAAAATAACAAACGAACGGGGATGAGGAAGCGACAGTCCAAAGGTAAACCCAGGGCGTACCTGTCGAGGGTAATGCTCGGTGTGAAAAAGAAGAAGAAATCCAGAAAGATCGAGCAGTCGCAATTCACGATCGTGAGGAACATGTGCGATAGCCTGAAGAAGAAATTCAAATTGGTTCCATCCAAGAAGAAACAGTTGGACAACGAAGAGCCGAGTGAAAACCTCGACTACCAAAAAGCTGTTTTGACTCCTCGCGAGTGTTATGTAGAGGCTAAGGATATTTTTAGTGATTTAAGTGAGGACATTCAGCAGTACTTGAAGTCTGGTTTGACGCTGTTCAATGCTAGTTCTATTCCGCTGGACGAGTGTGCCAGTTCGATGTGCAGCATAATGGCAGGCACTGATGCAAGCAGAGAGGTGAGTAATAACAAATCAGTATAAAACAAAATAAAAAACAAAACCATACAGTAAAAGTATTTTTTGTTGCCGTAAGTGCAACTCTTGAAATTTGTTCCAAATCTGCTAAGAAATTTTTAAACACTGATCAGGGTTCTTCGTAACATTATTGTATGGGATTGAGTTAGGGTTATTGTAGGGGAAGTTTTTTGTCTTCTAAATTCAAATTCAAAATATCTTTTATTAAAAAAATTGTAAACAACACACTTATAGCAAATTGCCACAATTGAATAATAAGTGTCTAATATACATACAAAATTACAATTACAACTACTATGAGTTAAAAGTTAAAATATGTGATTTAAAAACTCATACACAGAATATGGTTGTAAATCCAATAAAATTCTTTTTATTTCAGTTCTAAATATATTAAAATTCTGTTGCAATTTAATTCTAATTAAATTCTTAATCTTCTTAAATAACAGGTAATTTGTTAAAAAAATTTATACACGAATGTAGGTCCTCTCTCTGTTGCGACTAGCCTATGTATAGGGAAATTGAGCCCTACATACCTATTGGGTATGCTGTGTTTTGGCTCAGAATGTGTAAACCTATCCCTATTCTTGAACAGGAACAATAAACACTCATATATACAGGGTGTTAGTAGATAAGTATGAAAAACTTAAGGGATAATTCTACATGAAAAATAATGGCAGTTTGCTCTATATACGTATATCCACAAATTCTTTGTTTCCGAAATACAGGATGTTGAAATTTTTTTTGCAAACTGCTAATTTTTTTATTGCTCTAAGACCTTTTAAGCTATGAAAATTAAATTTGGTGGGTTTCAAGAGGTAGTTATTGCGCATTTTTGGCAAACAAATAACAATTTTATATTTATCATTGGCGCGCCTACGGGTAATGGTCTGAATTTTGTTAAAGAAAAAAACGGTACGCCACTGAGATATTTCAAATTAAAAATTATTTTTGTATTCCACGTTTAATTTATGAAAAAGAACCTTTCTTGTACTTTTTTTCCTATAGTGCACCGTTTTTATGCGAAAAAATAAAACATCTTGGAGCGTATTTTTCATTTCTTAATACATTATCAAGAACTCTCCAATATAATAATACCAATGTAGAACAATAACAAAAAATATTACTAAAAAGATTTTAACTAAGTGCAAAGCTACAACAAATGTTCAAAATTACCTCCTTTAAAGGTGACAGAATAATTTTATATTCACCATTGGCGCCCGTACAGGAAATGGTCTGAATTTTTTAAAGAAAAAAAATAGTATGCCACTGAGAAACGTCAAATTAAAAATCATTTTTAATTCCTCGTTCAATTGACGACAAAAAATCATTCTTTTCTTTTTTTCATGTGCGGCGCCGTTTTTATACAAAAAATATAAAACATCTTAACGTTTACAAATTATTCGATGTAGATTTCATATGCATAGAAACTTATTTCAAATACTTTGTAAACGTTAAGATATTTTATTTGTTTGCATAAAAACGGCGCCTCATGAAAAAAACACAAAAACGATTTTTTGTCGTAAATTGAACGAGGAATTCAAAAATGATTTTTAATTTGACACATCTCAGTGGCGTACTATTTTTTTCTTTAAAAAATTCGGGCCATTACTCTGTCACCTTTAAAGGAGGTAATTTTGAACATTTGTTGTAGCCTTGCACATAGTTAAAATCTTTTTAGAAATATTTTCTGTTATTGTTCTAGTTTGGCATTATTATATTGGAGAGTTCTCGATAATGTATTACGAAATGAAAAATATGCGCGAAGATGTTTTATTTTTTTGCGTAAAAACGGTGCACCATATGAAAAAAAGACAAGAAAAGTTCTCTATCATAAATTAAACGTGGAATACAAAAATAATTTTTAATTTAAAATATCTCAGTGGCGTACTATTTTTTCTTTAAAAAAATTCAGACCATTACCCGTAGGTGCGCCAATGATGAATATAAAATTGTTATTTGTTTGCCAAAAAATGCGCAATAACTACCTCTTGAAACCCACCAAATTTAATTTTCATAACTTAAAAGATCTTGAGCAATTAAAAAATTTGCAGTTTGAAAAAAAAATTTCAACACCCCGTATCTTGGAAACGAAGCATTTGCGGACATACGTTTATAGAGCAAGCTGTCATTATTTTTTCATGTAGAATTACCCCTTAAAGTTTTTCATACTTATTTACTAACACCCTGTATGTAAATAAAATTTGAGAGTTGTACTATCAATTTTCAATTTTTTTAATGTTCTGTTAACTGTCTTTTCGATTATCCGTCATACTCTTGGTCTGGTGCCCTGACAGATAATCGAGGCTTCACTGTATACAGAAAAATTCCTCCTGTAACGCCCTTATTCCAAAATATATTCTATATCTATAGGGTGATATTTTCAAGCATGTAGCCACAGATATATTGAATCACAGTCAAATTTCCAGAATATGGAGGTTATTTTGACCGAAAGATGACATTTCGTGCTTAAACACTAAATATCGTATACTGAATTATAAAATTAAATTGATAAACAATTATTTGTGTAGATAAAGTCTTTCGACGAGGGAGAAATCGTCTGGGCAAGACACAAAAACGGAAGATACTACAACGCCAAGGTTATAGAGACCAAACCCGAGACTCGCCTATGTGTTTTCTTTCCAATAGACCAGAGTTTTTCCAAAGACATCAGACTGAGCGACGTCGTTGGATTCGAAACGATGACTTCTCCGAGGTTGGGCGAACGGATACAGATCCGTTGGGTCGACGGCAAATTGTATGATGCCGATTATTTGGGCAGATACGAAATTACCACGTTTACGGTAAGATTTTCCTTTGCTATAATATGAGTTCAGTTATTTGAAATCTAATGTCGCGGAATGATAATGTCACTCCTATCAGAGATTGGAAATTATCAAGGCTATCCTGACCTTGTTTACAGCTGACCTAAAGAGTTAGTTCATTAGTGGTGCAACCAAACCACTCTCTCAAATTCCTCAACCATGACATTCTTCTACAGCCTGGATTCCGTTTTCCTTCTATTTTTCCTTGCATTATATTTTGAAGTAATGCGTATTTATATCCTCTCATCAAGTGACCAGATATTCGAGTTTTCTTCGTTTTATCGTTAACAAAATTACTGGGCATTTTCCTATCCTTCGTATTACTTCAAGGTTTGCGACTCTTTCAACCAAACTTATCTTCAGCATTCGACGGCAGCACCACATCTCGAAACTCATTTTTTATGTTGTTTTGTTTGAGAGTCCAGGCCTCTACACCGAACAACGTGTTAAATACATAGCCTCTTAGCATTCTTAATCGTAGAGGGATGCTTATGTCTCCAGATCCGTTTATTAAAGTTCCCAAATACTTTTTCAATTTGAATGCCGTTTATATTAAGGGGGGGGGGGTATGGTTTGAAATCAACATAACAAGCACATTTTTGTGAATTTTTTTCGAAGCTATGGTACAATTATTTTATTTTTAAATTAAATAAACATATTAAGAACAATTCAAAGAATATTTAGAAAAAAATGCAATCCAAAATATTGAAAAGTAAGCCATTGGTGACAAATTTTGACAGGCAGCTCACAAAAAAATGGATTTTGCGGTGGACATCAGAACTCGTCACTAGATCATACGAAACAAAAAATTCAAAAAGATTTAATTAGCTTATGAGTTTCACGAGGTCACAACGTCGAGTTTTTTTTATTTTTAATGATTTTTGAATTTTTGGTATCATTCAGAAATCAAAAAAATGAAATTTTTGGTAAAAATTTTGTGAAAATCAACAGATTTATTATTGTTGAACAAAAAATAAGCAAAAAAAGAAAAATATCTCGACGTTGTTACCTCATGAAATGTCTAAAGAAAATCTCTGCAAAATATCAGGTAGATCGGCCGAGTAGTTTTTCAGTTACAATGTCCACCGCATTTGAAAAAGCAGTTTTGAGAAAAATGCGTTTAAAGTTTTGACAACTGCATCTTCATCTTCTTATTTGTCTGCCAATTCGTAAAGTGATGCACATTGGAATATGTTTTTGAATCGAGAAGTAATCTACAAAAGAAAAGGCGAACAGTTGTTTAACGTTTCTCACTACGCTCAAGCGTGCTGGCGCGAAGTCGCGGCAAAGCGAGTCGAAGGTAGGGATATTCAACACGCTGTATCTCTGGTAATTTTACTCCGATTATTTTGAAATTTTTAGAGAGTATTCTTGAAAGTATGCATTTTTATTTGAAATAATAAAAAATTAAATATTTCAAACCATACCCCCCCCCCCCCTTAATATAATGCTGGTTGTGTCATGTTTTTACTGAAGACCATATACTTGGTTTTTTTTATATTTATGTTTATGCCATAATTGTTACAATATTTATATTTGTAAGTAATCGTTGTAATTCTTCTACTATTCTTGCAACTAGTACAGTGTCGTCCGCGTATCGAATATTATTTACAACCTCTCCATTGATTATGATTTCTTCGTTTGCTTGCAAAAGGTCTTCCTGGCAGATGCTTTCACTATACAGTACGTCCATAAAGTAACGTATAAATTTATTATTTCGTACACCGGCGACTTTAAGGAAAAAATCCCGAAACAGGTCGATTTTTATATTTAAATTACAATTTTTTTGGCATATATATCATACTAGGGACGTCATCCATCTGGGCGTGATGACGTAATCGATAATTTTTTTAAATGAGAATAGGGGTCATGTGATAGCTCATTTGAAAGGGTATTTAATTCTCTATTCAGTAATATAAACATTAATATAATTATTTATACAGGGTGTCCAAAAAATGATTTTTCCAAATTAAATTAATTGACACAAAAAATGAATGTATGTTTAATTCTAAATACATTTTATCTCTGTCAGAAAAAATAAAAATGTTTTATTTAAAAAATAAACATTGATTTTCGTTTAAACGAAATGTTCAAATTGTCAAGAGGCAGGTGGGAGGCAGCTTCAACATTGAATTTAAGCGAAAAGCAATATTTAAAATGTTTTTCCTGTTTTCTGACAACAGTATAACGTATTTTGAATTAAATACATTACATACATTCTTCTTTTTTTCTCAATTAATTGAATTTAAAAAAAAATTTGGATACCCTGTATAAATAATTACGTTAATGTTTATATTAGTGAATAGAGAATTGAATACCCTTTCAAATAAGCTATCACATGACCCCTATTCTCATTTAAAAAAATCATCGATTACGTCATTAAGCCCAGATGGTTGACGTCACTAGTATGATATATATGCCAAAAAATTGTAATTTAAGGCTATGGGTACATAATTCGCAAATATTTTACGTGTATCCCTACTTTTTCTGTCTTTACACGGCAAATTACGTGTAGTAAAATTCACACTGGTGTGGATATGTAAACATTACTAGAATGTCATTCTACTTGAAAATGTCATCATCAATTTAAAGAGATGGCTTTTGAATGTTCTTGGATAACTGTTATTTTTATAATTGCAAATTATTAATTCAGTTAATAAATGTGATAATTTTTTCACTAACTATGTTTTCAGTGATTGTAATAATTTATTTGTACAACAAAAACTAATAATCAATCGAGAAAAGAGGAAAAGTGTTAAAGTGATTTTTTAATAATATGTTGTTATTTTGGAACGCTTACAATTTTGAACATCTCTAACAACAAAATACTTGGATCACAGGATATATCTGATGTATTCTCTGCTTGGATCTTTCACAAATAATACACAATAAATAACTTTTTATTAAGTTCACGTCTTAAATCAATTATTTATCAAATACACTATATATCAATAATATTTAATCAATTTCTCAAAATATTCCCGATGCAATGTCAAATATTTAAAATTGTCACTGATTGTCAGTGTCTGACTGACAATATATGCTGACAATATTATATTCGGTTGAGTGCGTTGTAAGACAAAGACAGATTTGGAAAATATTACCACGGCATTGTGTTCATTTTTTTCAAATCCTGAAAAAACCAATAAATATTTTTGAAAAATTTAAACGCAGAATGAAAGACTAAATTATTACCGAGGGCCGAAAGTCCCTTAGAATAAATAAAAAGTTTATTTTGAATGAGATATTTGAATTTAAAAATCACACTAAATTTTCTCTTAGTTTTTTCACCCCTGTAACTTATTAAAATAAACATTGTAGAAGTTCTCAGGGACTTTCGGCCCTCGCTAATAACGTAATCTTTCATTCTGCGTTTAAATTTTTCCAAAATACTTATTAGTTTTCTCAGGATTTGAAAAAAATTAATCCCCATTTGAATAGCATTGCAGCCGAAAATACGTTCCGATCCTCTTAAAAATAAAAATCGACCTGTTTCGGGAGTTTTCCTTAAAGTCGCCGGTTTTCGAAATAATGAATTTATGCGTTACTTTATGGACGCACTGTATACATTAAATACCAGTTATTTTTTATAAGCATTTGTAAGTTATGAGCAATAGCAATATATTTCAAAGAGCTCTATTAAATTCATTACAGAGAAGTTTCGTTAGACAAACTTTCGTAACTTTTGTTAGAGTACTTTATTATTAATGTAGCATTGAAAAACTTGTTTTTCTTCTTCGTCTCATATGTTTTTCGTTACATGGCAGAAGGAGAAAAACCAAAAAAGTCCAAAAAAACTTAGTAACTTATGCTTGTTTCACCATACACTTCGATTTTATATATGGATTTGAATGATGTACTATTTGGATTCTTTTAACAAGAAATAACTGGATAACTGTTCTATTCCCTCGCAATATTCCTCGACCTTCGACTTTCTCTCCTATTTTTAGTTGTTTAATTCAGACATTTTAAAATTCATATGCAATTGAAAATAGAAAAGCAAAATAATCGAAGGATGGCACTTGGTCTCGTCACACAGTGGTTCCAAATGCTGAAAACGTGGTCATGAGGCGAAAAAAGGAGTCCCTATTTAGGGATTTTCATGTTTACAGTTGTTTTCTCATACTATCGTAGAGTCCTAATACGCAGGTATGAAGATCAGACTGAATGTATTCTGGTTCACAACTCAGGAACAAGTGGGCCATGTCCGGGCTTATTTTGGTCGGCAGAGAAAGTGAAAAAGAACGCGTATATTGAAAACGCTGTAAAACGTTTTGTAGTTTATCAATTTTATCGCTGTAAAGCAGATTCTTCTTTTTTAAGTATGTAGTAATGTAAGGTGTAACTTAAATCAATATTTATTAACAATAAATGCCTTAAATTTGTTAATGCATAAATGGTGAAAATATACTTGAAATAATTGAAATTTTGTAAAGATGCATTCAGAAAGTACAAAATTCTGCATAATTCTGCGACTAATGTTTATTAATCTTAAAATATATAGTAAGAAGATACAGAATCACTTTGGTTTAGCTGCCTATAACTGCCTATGCATTGCTGGCAGTTGTTTGAATACAAAAGTGGGAAATGACGCATATTACATGTTTCTGGCGATTGTTGAGTATGTATGGGCAGTTGTACATAAGTAATAGGTTCTGAATATTATACTTCATAAAGAAAGTGTATTGGTAATCAGCAGCTTCAAAAGTCCGTTATAATATAAAATTTTAAACAAAAATGCAGCTAAAATAAAATTTTCGAATTTCTTTCGTTCATATTGGATCCGCCATTTTGTTTAAAAAAAAAGTAAAGTTAGATTTGTAATCAGCGACCTTACTATCAAATTTGATAAAAAATTTTCCTTTTTGATTGATATTTTCAATTTCTTTCCGCCATGTTGGATCCGCCATTTTCTTTTTCAGAAAAAATGAGGCCAGAGTCGTAATCAGCGATGCCAAAAACCATTAAGAACGAAAGTAATTCCAAAATGTATAAACAATATACGCTTTTAAAGGTTCATGACCACGTTTTCGGCATTTGGAACCACTGTGCGTCAGAGGGATTTGGCAGTTGAAATAAACATTTAGATTATGTTTATACTTAAAAAAATGCCAAAGAAGTCCAACATGCATTCAACGCTTTAGATAAAATTTAGCTAACAAACAAAATTTCAAAATCAACAAAAATTAAAGTCTTTAATAATTTCATCCAAACTATACTATTTTACGGAGCAGAAACATGAAAACAGACAAAACTACAGCTAAAAAACTGCAAACTTTACAATGTTTAAGAAAAATCCTGAAAATATACTGACCCAATAGAGTAATCAATCCAAAACTATGGGAACGAACAAAGCAAACTAACATATCTACTACAATCAAGGGGAAAAAGAGGAAATGAATTGGCCATACTTTGAAAATAGAGCAAGAAATAGAAGAGAAGGGAAGGAACTAATAAACAGCTTATCCAGAAAATGAACAAGAAAGGAGATGCGCTGGCCCAATCAATCAGAAATCTTACACTTTTGTCTAAGGAACGCATAAGCACCCAATACTCCGCAAGCAGCGATAGAACTAGAGAGAGAGAGATACTTTGTTCGAAATTTTGAAAACACAATTTCGAAGTGTTAATAAAAACCTTAATCAATATATATTAAATTATTTCTGAACTTGTGTAGATTGTTTTATTTGTATCTTTTTTCGCAGGTATTATTCGAAGATGAATCGAAAAATCATCTTCAACAGGATTGTATGTTTGGTCTAAGAGAACAAAACGTCCCAAAGCGAATACAATCGAAAATGGTGAGTAGTTGTCATAACGTTGCTGCCAAAGAAGACGAATGACCCTCACATCTGAGAAGTAAATATATTAACTTCATTTTTTTCTAAATTTTTTTCTTTTAAGTTCAGTAGATTTTGTTTACGTTACGCGTAAAGGCGAAGACTATATCTTTACTGTTACGCTAAAGACCATATATAAATGATGCTGAGTTATCTGTATATTTCTTGCGGTACATCAGAGCAAGAAATGACTCCTCAAAATAGTGACTACTACCTCATAGTTTAGCTAAAGTGTATATCCTTGGTGCTAAATTTTTAATTTTGATGACATGGTGTTAAATCTGGCGAATACAGTGGATGCTCCATCAAGTCCTCATGCAATTAATGTAATTTACTTATGTACTGGCTGCATTGTGAGTGAGTGTGCTGTTTTTGTGGAAGACAATTTGTTGCTAAACAAACAAGGATGTTGTTTCCTTAAATCAGTATTAGTTTTCTTCATCGTACATCATTTATTGATGTACCCCTTTTTCTAATGATAATTACCGTAATATTGGTCGCATGTTGTTCTGAAGCTATTTCCTTGTGGCATTTTTATGATTAACTATTTAGATGGGAAATAAGCCAAGGAATAAATAAGAAATAAAATAATTTGTCGCATTTCAAAACTGAGTTACCATATGATCAGATATCCTTTATCTTCTTCATTGTTCTTTTTTTCTTTTCTGCTTTGTGGCTCTATAAATCCTTCAGGTTGCCTTCTATGATTTCCAAAAAATTTTTCTAATCTGATTCATGTGTCTGTTTTTAATCTACAGTGAAAACTGTGGCACTCCTATCTCAGAAAGCTTTGTCATATCCAAATGATGGTTTGTGATGTTATGTTTGAGCTCGGTTAGCATATTCTGAGCCTCTTCTACATCCTTTTTCTTATACTTGTTGTAGATCTGTCGATCTGTTAATTCCGACGTTGAAGTATTTCTTGAGAGGTAGACTGCCAGCTATCTCTCCATCTTTTTGGTGAAAAAAAGATCTTTTGGTCTCCCCGGTGAGAGGTCTCCCCAGCTGGTTTTCCTTCTAGCGCAATTCTTGGTAGTCTGTGCTCCTCCATTCTTTGTACATGACTGAACCATTCTCTTCGTCTTTGCCTACCCCATCTTACTACATCTTACACGCGCACCACACTGTTCCCTCATAATGTTTCGCATTCTATCCCTTTTTGTCTTCCCGGTTATTGCGTTTAGTGTCTTCATGTCGGCTGTTCATAGCATGCTTTTGGTTTTATTAGTGTCTTCTCTTGATTCGATACCATAGATAGGTCATAATAGGTCTGATGCAAGTTTTATATCTTCTAACTTTGCTGTCCATTCGCATACAGGGTGTTAGTAAATAAGTATGAAAAATGTTAAGGGCTAATTCTACATGAAAAAATAATGCCGATTTGCTCTATAAATATATGTCCGCAAATGCTTTGTTTCCGAGATACAGGGCGTTGAAATTTTTATTTCAAAGTGCCAATTTATTTATTGCTCTAAGACCAGTTGAGCTATGAAAATGAATTTTGGTGAGTTTTAGGAGGTAGTTATTGCGCATTTTTTGACATACAATTAAGAATTTTGTATTCATCATTGGCGCGCATACGGGTAATTGTCTGCATTTAAAAAAAAATAGTACGCCACTGAGATATTTAAAATTAAAAATTATTTTTAAATTCCACGTTTAATTTTTGATAAAAATCCTTGCTCTTTTTTCATGTGGTGCACCGTTTTTATGTAGAAAAATAAAACATCATGGCGCGTATTTTTTAATACATTATCAATAACTATCCAATATAATAATACTAAACCAGAACAATAACAGAAAATATTATCTACTACGAATAAGATTTCAACTAGGTGCAAAGCTCCAAGAAATGTTTAAAATGATCTCCTTTACTAACAGAAGAATTTTATATTCATCATTGGCGCGCGTACGGGTAATGGTCTGAATTTTTTTAAGAAAAAAATAGTACGCCACTGAGATGTCAAACTAAAAATCATTTTTGAATTCCTCGTTCAATTTACGACAAAAAATCTTTCTTGTCTTTTTTTCATACGAGGCGCCGTTTTTATACAAAAAAAATAAAACATCTTTACGCTTACAAAGTATTTGAGGTAGTTTCCATATGCATATAAACTTAGTTCAAATACTTTGTAAACGTTAAGATGTTTTATTTTTTTGCATAAAAACTGCGCCACATATGAAAAAATGGCAAGAAAGATTATTTGTCGTAAATTGAACCAGAAATTTAAAAATGATTTTTAATTTGACGTATCTCAGTGGCGTACTATTTTTCTCTTAAAAAAATTCAGACCGTTATTCGTACGCGCGCCAATATAAAATTCGTCTGTAACCTCTAAAGGAGGTCATTTTTAACAATTGTTGTATTTATTGTTATTGTTATCTTTATTCCAAAAAATCACAAATTTACAATAAATATAATTTTAACAAAAATATTTGTAGCTCTGCACCTAGTTAAAATCTTATTGGTAATATTTTCTATTATTGTTCCAGTCTAGTATTATTATATTGGATATTTCTTGATAATGTATTAAAAAATTAAAAATACGTGTCAAGATGTTTTATTTTTCTGCATAAAAAGTGTGCACCATATGAGAAAAAGGCAAGAAAGATTTTTTATCATAAATTAGACGTGGAATTTAAAAATTATTCTTAATTCGAAATATCTCAGTGGCATACTATTTTTTTCTTTAAAAAAATTCAAACCATTGTATGTAAACCAAAATTCTTAATTGTATGTCAAAAAATGCGCAATAACTAGGTACTTTCTAAAATGCACCAAATTTAATTTTCATAGCTCAACTGGTCTTAGAGCAATAAATAAATTGGCAGTTTGAAATAAAAATTTCAACACCCCGTACCTCGGAAACGAAGCATTTGCGGACATATTATGTTTATAGAACAATCCGGCAATATTTTTTCATGTAGAGGCCTTAAAATTTCTCATACTTATTTACTAACTATATGTATGTATACGGGTTATTCCAGGCCACATCTCTCAAACATCCGGATGTGACTGTGGCCTTGTTTATTTGTCCTCTTAGGTCTCTGGCTGGGTCATGATAAATCTATACGTAGATATTTGAACTGG